>NC_077234.1:6469999-6769999 GCF_027887165.1 Monodelphis domestica | reverse complement strand
ATAATTAGAGAAATTCACATCAAAACAATGCTGAGGTACCATCTCACAGTTAGAAGATTGGCCAATATGATAATAAAGGAAAATAATAAATTTTGGAGGGGTTGTGCCAAAATTTGGACACAAATGCATTGTTGGTGGAGTTGTGAAATAATCCAACCATTCTGGAAGGCAATTTGGAACTATGCTCAAAGGGCTTTAAAAGAATGCGCACTCCTTGGTCCAGCAATTATTTAGGTACAAAATAATTTAGGGTACAAAACTAGATACCTAAAGGGATAATAATGAAAAATGTTTGTACAAAAATATTCATAGCTGTGCTCTTTGTGGTGGTAAGATATTGGAAAATGGGAGGTTGGGTCCATTGATTGGGGAAATGGCTGAACAAATTGTGGTATACTGTGGTGATGGAATACTACTGTGCTGTAAGGAATGATGTACTGAAGGATTTCAATATAAACTGGAAGAACCTCTAGGAACTGATATGTAGTGGAATGAGCAGAATCAGGAGAACATTATACACAGAAACTGAAACACTGTAAAACAATACATTGCCATGGACTTTGCTAATACAAGACAATCCTTTGGAACTTATGAGAAAGAATGCTATTCACATAAAGAGAAAGAACTGTGGGAGTAGATTCCCCAGAAGGAAAACAAATGACCTTATTTGTTTATTTGGATATACAATTTGGGGTTTTAAAAGATGATTCTATTGCAAAAATGGAATATGGAAATAGGTATAAGTGATAACATTTGTATAACCCAGTAAAAGTGCTTATTGGATCCTGGTGGGGGGAGCAGAGGGAAAGAAAATGAAATATATAGACATGGGAAATACTTTGAAAATTAAAAAAGTTAAAAATAAAATTTAAATTAAAAAAAATTCTATTTAGTGCTTTACTTTGTGCAAAGTTATGCTCAGTGCTGGGGACCTAGATCGAAAATCCAGACCACTCTACCATCAAGGAGCTCTCATTCTAATGGTGGGAGACAACAGAGAGAGAGGAAGACGGCTTCATTTCAGATGGAGTCTGGAATCCGTAGGGCATAGGGGTAAAGCAGATAGATGGTAATGCAATATCTTTGAGGAACAAAATACCTTTCTGATGTTGAACATTTGACAATGCCAAGGGCATTTGGGGGGGGATTTTTGTTTTGTTTTGTTTTTTGTTTTTTCCAGATTGTCAGTACCTGTGGATGTTGAGACAGAGGCAGCAAAACCTACTGACTTTTAGTATTTGTTCCTTGGTTGGTGGTAGTCCATCTTTGCAGTGGTCACATCCTTCAATTAGGGATATGAGGGCCAGACTTGAAGTGCAGCCACTGTTCTAGCGTTTTCTGCTATTGTATACCCTCTGTCCCTAGCCAGGCATTATCTGAAATCTTTCCACTAGGTTTAGAGACCATATTTTTGAAGCTGTTAGTGTTCAGAAGGAGGCAGCTGGGGTCATTAAAGTCTTTAAGATCGTGACAGATGAGGATTGGGTAAAATAATTGAAGACATTTTCCCCAATAAAAGGCAATTAAGTTCTCTTTTATCCCACTCCTTCCATATTCTGCACCAATGACTGTGCCTTTACCCACATCACTCTAAACACTCTTTCTGACAGGCATGGCGGATCATGTATTACTTCCTCCTACTGCCACTTCCAACCTTTCTCTTTAAAACGATCATTCAGTAACCTCTCTTCTATGAAGTTCAAAGTAGCCAAATTTTGTACATAATCTAGATAACATTGACTGCTATGTACCAGATCCAGATTGCTCTCCCCCTCCACCCCTGCCCCCAACCCCAAAGGAACTCAGCCCCTGACTCACCCTTTTCTTTCTACTTCGCACCTTCTGCCCTTCTGCTAGGTGATTTCGACATTAACATTGAGACTCCTTCAAACTTCCTAATTCCTCCGAGGACTTTCAAAACTTCCCACTTTCTCCATCTCCTTTAATTCTATGATCTCCTTCACTCTACCTCAGTCACACATAGGGAAAGTCAGGATGGATCTCTTTATTACCTTCAAGGATAACATGGCCTTCGGTAACCCCATCTCTTTCTATGCCTTACTCCTTTTAAATCCATGTGCATCCACAACGGTTTCCTTGGGCAAGTCCCCATTCCCTATTGCTCAGATATTCTGTTTGTGTTTTTATAATTTTATTCTTATGAGTTTTGTGAATATCCTAATCTGATATCCCCTTTAGAATTCTTGATTATGAAATTATTCCATTTCTTTCATTGACCTTTCTGAATCTGTTCTTCCTAAATGGAGGTCAAACTTCAGACTACCCCTGATTTTCTTCTCCATTTCACTCACTAAATTTGATATGAAATGACTACTTTCCCCCCAGGTTCCCATCATTTTTACTCCAGTAAATATTTTCTTTTTGGTGCAAATCAGCTCTAGAATAACATTTCACTGTAAGAAGAGTTAATTGGCATAGAGGATAGAGTGATGGACCTAGAGTCCAGAAGATCTGAGTTCAAATCTAGTCCCAGACCTTTACTAGATTTTTGTCCATGGGCAAGTCACTTAACCTCTGTTTTACACAATTTTTCAATCATAAAATAGGCATAATTATAGTACCTACTTTGTAAGGTCAGTATGAGGATCAGTTTCAATACCATTTGGATAACACTTATCAAAGTGCCTGACATATAACAGGGGTCATGTAAATGCTTATTTGTTCCTCATCATCCCTTTTGAGAAGGTGAGGGAAAGGAAATAAAAAGAAAGAGAGAGAGAGAGAGAGAGAGAGAGAGAGAGAGAGAGGAGAGAGAGAGAGAGAGACAGAGACAGAGAGGACAGAGAGACAGAGAGACAGAGAGAGACAGAGAGAGACAGAGAGACAGAGAGACAGAGAGACAGAGAGAGACAGAGACAGAGACAGAGAGACAGAGAGAGACAGAGACAGAGACAGAGACAGAGAGAGACAGAGAGAGACAGAGAGACAGAGAGAGACAGAGACAGAGACAGAGAGACAGAGAAAGAGAGACAGAGACAGAGACAGAGACAGAGAGAGACAGAGAGAGAGACAGAGAGAAGGAGAGAGAGATAGAGACAGAGACAGAGACAGAAAGAGAGAGACAGAGAGAGAGAGCAGAGACAGAGAGAGAGAGAGAGAGAGAGAGAGAGAGAGAGAGAGGAGAGAGAGAGCAGAGAGAGAGACAGAGAGAGGGAGAGAGAGAGAGAGAGAGACAGAGAGAGAGAGAGAGAGAGAGAGAGAGAGAGAGAGAGAGAGAGAGAGAGAAGAGAGAGAGAGAGAGAGAGAGAGAAATCAAACAAATATCCAAATAATTGAAATTCTCCATCCATGGTGCTGCTGTATTGTGCTTGTGATCTATTTCCTCATTCTCTCCAGGTTGCTTATTGAATTTCTGATAATGATTTGGCTTGTGTTTCTGCCTCCATTGGTCTTTACTCAAATGGTCTCAGTTAAGCTTCCCTTTTCAAGTTGGTGGATTTCCATGGCATGAATATATTGTCTTAAGATTCAATGGTCACTCCTCTTCTCTATCAGGTTTTTTCTGCTTATAGTAACGTCATCTGGAGTTATGGTTCCTATCTCACCTAGACTCATACTTATATGCAAAGCTAGAGTAATAGATTTGCAAGTATATCCAAAAGCACCTCCCATTCTCCTGCCAGGAAGGTGCCTAGCAGTGGACAAATAAGAGGTATTTACACAGACAGAGGCCTCTTTTAGCTTAGTCTTTTGCATGCATAGTTTTCACTTTCTGATCAAAGAAGCCAGACAAATGTGTCTCAAGTGACTGCATTTTTCCAAGAACTGGTGTCAGGGAGGAATTTATTGGCTGAGTCCTCAGATGAAGACAGTGAATGACAGATACGGAGACAATGGTTGCAAATCTGCTTTTACAAAAGATCCCCATAAAGTCCTTGTTGTCTCCCCCTGCCTCCACCCACTGCTGAACATCTGACCTCCCAGCATGAGAACACCCACAACTTTGGGTTGCCATCTCACACTTTGCAAACTTCACATAACTGAAGAGAGGGCAGAGAAACCTGGGAAACACCACAGTTCTTTGTCTTTTCCTCCTAGAGACCAGGGCTCACACCTTTAAAGTTTGGGTAGGAAATGTCCTGACAGAAACGGGCTAATAATGCATTCCCTCCCTGCATCTCTGAGACCAGGCTCCACCTATCCATGGCTTCCACTTGATGTTTTTTTTTTCTTTTCCTTTTCCCTTTCAAGATGAATAAACAATCTTTTATACACTAGAAGAACAAGGCTCATCTGTGATCTTTTGTACCTAAGAGACTTCTTTCTTTCACAGGTAGTGACTGATGTTCCCAGGTCACTTCTCTTCTGCTGTTGGGCATATGTTTTAGCGTGGGTGGGTGTCATTTTAAAAGCTGGATCTAGGTAGCAGATTATCCCCCCTCCTTTAAGGGAAAAGATAGCATATTGAGATTGAGGGAGCAATGACCCAAATTCAGGAGATAACTGGGTTTGGATTCTGCCCTCATGCTTAAGCTTTTCAAATGTATTTTCTCACCAGTAAGACAGACCTTTCCTGCTAACTCTTCAAGCTGTCCTGGCTTGTAAAACTGTTTCATGCCTGCAAATTCAGTAAGAAGATTTGTTTTCAACTTATTGGAGGGAATTTGGGGAATTAGGCAAGCTTTTGTCTCCCTCTACCCTCCTGACATAGGAAGTCATTAAAACAGGGATAATTAATTCCTCGAATGTTTACTTCCAAGAGCCTTTGGGAAGATACAATGATATAATATACATATAGGTTTTCTTCACTCCAGGTCACTATAAATGACAGCTGTTGTTATTAAGAATGGCCATTTTGATGAACAGGACTGATTTCAGAAAGAGCTGGAAAGACTTTACATGAACTGATGCAAAGTGAAATAAGCAGAACCAGGAAAATATGGTACACAGTAACAGCAATATTGTGGAATGATAAAAAATGATAGGCTTAGCTACTCTCAGTATTACAATGGTCCAGAAAATTCTGAGGGACTTATGAAAAGAATGCTATCCACCTCTAGAGAAAGAACTGTAGGAGTATGAATATAGATGAAAATGTATGATTTATCAATTATTTAATTGGGTTTGTGTTTTGGTGTTTTGGTTTTATATGATTATTCACTTGCAAAAATGAACAATATGGAAATATATTTTGCCTGATAATACATACATAACTCACATTGCTTGCCAGCTCCAGGAGGTGGGGCAGGGAAGGAGGATGAAGATACTTTTGATCATACAACTTTGGAAAACAGGTGGCAATTTATTACATGTAATTGGTAAAAATAAAATTAAAGCTCAGCTTCCCCTCCTCACCACACCTCCCAAATATATAGAAAGGTTATTCTCCAGAAGGTGCTGTCTTCAGCAGGTTAATCATACCCACAAGGCTATTCCAGTCAAAGATCACAGTTTGCATCTTAAGTATTACTTTAAAAAATCCTTTTGGAGCATTCAAAAGCAGACTTTCCATCTAGTTCAGGGAGCTCTTGGCCCCTTGATTGAGAGTTGTTTAACTTTGTTATGACTTCATTTCTTCATCAGTAGCCTGGCACTAATGAAATTTTTAGTACGTACTTGGATTGCTGTGAAGACCAACTAGGGGCTTTGCAAATCTAGAGTTCTATAAAAAGGCCAGTCATAGTGATTCAATCAATTGAATTAGTATTTTTTTTTTGAGGATCTCTTGAAGATTCTCCAGCAAGCCCTATCTCCCAATAGGCTTCTTGTAACTTTAGGGAGCTGTCCAAAGTTAACTCATACATTAGATGTTGACAGTTATTTCCCCCCTTTGTAATTCCTGGTAGAACATCTCTCACTCCACTTGGTCAATAAATATTAATTAAGCAACTACTATGTGCCAGGCTTGATGAGAAGCACTGTCTGAAGTTGTTGTTGTTGTTTTTCTGTCTAGCCAGCCTTTTTCTTGAGTTCCACATCATATCAGCAGCTCTTTTAGACATTCTGAATCAAATAAGCCTTTGATATTTCATCCTCCAAAATAGAACTCATCATCTCTTCTCAAAATCACTCCTTTCACTCTTCCAGTCTTCCCAATTTCTGCTAAGGGTACTATAAACCCTCTAGTCACTCAAGTTCACAATATGATGTGCTCCTTGACTCCTCATTCTGAATCTCTCCATATTTAATAAGAACTAGCATTTGTATAGCATTTTACCAATACCTTATTTTGTCCCAACAACAACCCTGGGTCGTAGAGGCTATTATCGCCTCCATTTTAGAGATGAGGAATCTGAGGTGGAGAGATTTTAAGTGAAGTGCCTAAGGTCACACAGCTAATAAATATCAGAAATAGAATTTGAACTCAGGACTTCTTGACTAGGTCCAGAGCTTTGTCAACTGTATCCACTTTGCTGCCTAACCAAAATCTTCAAACTAAGATGCCAAATCTTGTCATTTCTATCTCCACACATGAGTCCCATCCCGACCCTCTGCTCCACTCACACATCCATCCAGCCGTCACCTGAGTTCAGACCCTAATTACCTCTTCTCTGCATTATTGTAAGAGTCACAGAACTGGTTTTCCTGCTTCACATCTCTCTCGTCTCCAGTTTATCCTCCAAACCAGATCAATGTGCTTTGTCCCTAAATCTCCTATTTGAGCATGGTGCTCCCCTGCCTAATGAGCTAAGAAGGCAGCTCAGGTTTTTAAAGCCTTTTATAGCCTATTTTCCAACTCCGTTATGTATCCCTTCCTTTCATGACTCCAGGGTTCAGCCAAATGGGCTTTCTCTCTGTTCATCACGTGACATGCCATATGCTATCTTTCTATCTTGTGTTGGACTACTTTATGATTGGAATGTGTTTCCCTCAAGGAATCTCTTGGTGGGATCTATTCAAACTTGAGGAGGGAAACACAGCCTTGTTCTAGGCTATACCTAGAACTTATTTGAGAGGGAAGGGGTATTGGAATAAGAATCCTCTGGATTCTGTAAGGTTCCTTCTATGGACCACGTATGTTAAGTGCTTTGGCAACTTTGCTGTGCTGTAGAAATGTCAGCTAATACTGCCCTTTCTTTTTAACCTTTTTACCTTCCATCTTGTAATCAATGCTGTGTATTGGTTTCAAGGCAGAAGAGTGGTGAGGGCTAGGCAATGGGGGTTAAGTGACTTACCCAGGGTCACACAGCTGGGAAGTGTCTGAGGTCAGATTTGAACCCAAGGCCTCTCATCTCTGGGCCTGACTCTCAATCCACTGAGCTACCCAGCTGCCCTCAATATTGCCTTTTTAACAGACTCTCAACCTTTCATTCTTCTCTTTATGGAACCAGGAGACTTTGAAGCTATAGAGCTAACATGCTCTAGCTGAAATTTCTGGCAGTTTCCAGAAGCACAATCAATGTAGAAGCCCTTTTCTGGGGACACACACAACCCAAGGAAACATAGTTAGTCACCAAAGGGCCCTACGGAGCCTGAATCCCCACAGCAGCTGCACCACCCTACCATAAAGAACTGGTACCTGGATCGATCTCTTCTACCCCCTCCCACCACCACCGTCCCTTCCATCATGCTCAGGTCTCGAGCCCAGTCACTAGGGCTGCCATAGAAAGTGGCAACTCCAGAGATCCAGGTAGGTCTGGATTTTGTTTGTTTTGCTTTGTCTTTAGGAGCTGCTCTCAGGCAACTTGAGGGAGGGGGAGTGCTGCCACAGGCAGGAATGGTGGAAAAGCTTGGTTTGGGTTTTGGTTTTCTTAATGTTGGAAGAATGGCATTAATGGTAGCCTCATGGCAGGTGTCACTCTTTGGATAAGGTGCAAACACCAGGCTCTACCTCAAACCAAAATTCATTCATTCATTCATTCATTCATTCATTCATTCATTCATTCTAACAATTTCTGCATCATCACAAAAGAGAATGTTAATCATTCAAATTCCGCTTGCTATTAACATCCGATGTGGCATACTTCCTCGGACCTCATTTCCTCCTCCTTTTCCTACCACCGCCAAAGCTCTTACCTCTTTGGGCTGCTCTCGTGGGATAGACAGCCAGAGGACTGATGGTCATTTCTCGACCACTTCCTGCCTATGGAGCCTGGGTGGCAGTGCGCTGGTCTCTTCAGTTCATTTGCATTACGTCCACAGAAAGAACTTATGACTGACACTAAGCAAGACCTCCATACATGGATACATCTACCTCTTGGGCTCATGATGCCTTCTCTGAGGGAGGGAGAGGGAGGAGGAAGGGGGTTGCCTGGGCAGTTTAATGTACCAAGTACACAAAGAAAGGCAAAGCAAAATGAAAAAGGGAGAAGTTTGAACAGGAGGACGTTGAAGGCTCCTTCTAGAAATTCTGTTTCTGCTCTCTGGCCACCAAGCAGAGTCAGCCGTGGACAGAGCTGCCCTTTCCAGATTTCCTCATCTCCTCCATTCTGACCTGGATGTGCCTTATAGATAGCTGTTTGCCTGCTCCCTCCGTTAAGCTCTGAGCTCCGTGAGATCAGAGCCTGCCTTGTTTCATCGCTGGGCTGGTAGTGCTCTGGAGGCACTCTTCTCCTTAGATCCCGAGCCCTTCCCACAGCAACGGGCACTCAGCGGGCATTTCCCAAATGCTGAATGATTGACTTACACCAAAGGGCCAAAGGAGACACTGAAAGAGAGGAGTCTCCTCGCTGCTTCAGTTCATCCTTTGGACAGCAGATGGCAGCAGAGGTTGAGGCAGTTTCGGCTGCCTGGTTGGAGAAGATGCTTTTGGATTCTCTTTCCTTAGTGGCATTCAGGGAGTTTTGCTGCTTTGTGAGCCATTTCTCAGAGAGGAATGATCAGAAAGGCCTGTGCTCGTGAGGCGGTTTGTTCCCAGCATGTAGCCGAAGAGCCCAATAATAGGGCAAAGCGTGTGATTCTGAGACTGGGTTATAAAAAGGAAAAATGGCAGAGATCACAGAACGATTGAAAGGAACCTGATCCCAACCCCAAAAGGTGGCTTGGGAGGCAGCATCCTCTCCTCTTCCCTCTTGGGGATCTCTAAGTGGAGGCCGGATAACCTCTAGTGACAGTGTCGTAGAAATGGTGCTCGGTCAAGTAGGAGCTGGACTCGAACTCAAAACCTTCTAATCCTGACATTCTGTGATTATTTCTGAAATCGCTGATGAGCCCAGCTTCTAAAAAACTTGGACAGAGGCTCTAACAACTACACAAAGGCATGTCTTGTTTGCTTGTTTTTCAATTTTGACACTCAGCTGCACAATTTCATTCTGGCCCAAATAACTGGATTTGTCCAAGAGCTCAGTGGCGGCTGGACAGTAGTTTAATTCAAAGATCCTCCACCTTGCAGTCATTCTCAGTTCCTATCGTTTTATTCAAAGCAGTGAGGACCTTGGGAAGTGCCCTAAAATGTATGTCTTAGCTGCTGGGAGGACGTATTTGGAATCCAATCACATCCCTACCATTCCCAGGAAGAAGGCAGCAGAGCTCTGCCAAGAGGAAACTCCATAGTTGGAGGAAGAGATGCATGCTGGGGAAATAGTGAATGCCTTTCAATACAGTCAGGACAACAGAAGAGAGGAAGAGCTGGCCTCTATCCCTGGTCCTGACTCCAACATGTGCTGCCTATGAGATCCTGGGGAACAGGATGTCTAACCTCTCAGGGCTAAGGGACAAATAAAGTGAGAAGGATTGTCCTTACCTGGGACATCTCTAGACCAATGCAATCACAAGTCCAGTTCCTGCCATATGCCTTCATGAAAGAGGCATTAGCTTTATAGGCAGAAGAATCTGTGTGACCTTAGGCAAGTCATTTGTGCCTAACTTCACTTTATTTCTCTGTATAATTAGGAGATTTGCCTACATGACCTCCAAAGACCTTTTTAGCTCTTGATCTAAGATCTTATCATCGTACTGTCACATGCCTGGAAGGTCAACTTCTGCCTCTGAGCCTGTGTCCTCATCTATAAAAACGAAGAGTTTGGACTAACTCCCAAAGTCCCTTCCCAGCTTTCAATGTGTAACATTAAGGTCCTATAGTGAATAAAGACCTCTAAAAACCTTCAGCCTCTGAAAGCAGAGGGCTCATTGCTGATGCCAGGAGGATGGATAAGCCATCAAGGGCCACACTGGGGGGGGTTCTCTGCATTTATAAGTTGGATTGAATGCTGCTCAGGCCCCTTAAACCCCCAGATTCCATTACTCTGTGAAACATGCCCTCTCCACCCCCCACACCAACACAGGTGAAAGAGATGACTGACCGAAACAGAAGGTTCAAGAAAAGAAGAGGGTTTTCCAGAGTCATTCGGTGAGGCTCCAGAAAAAGAGGATGCAAGCTCATATTTCCAAATAGTTTTCCTCATTATCTGCTTCATTCGCCTAAACCACTTTGAGACATATAGAATAAATGGTCATCAGCACATGGAAGGGTCAATGAATATCTTTATCTTCATCAAGAGAAACTGGAGAGAATGTGCACACTATATCAAATAGGGAAACCACAGAGATGAGTCCCACATGTGCATCAGTCTGTCTCTACCTCAGTCCTTCTCTCTCTCTATTTGTCTTTGTCTCTGTTTCCATCTTTGCTTTTCTCTATGACTCTATAGGTCTCTCTGGCTTTTTTATGGTTCTGTCTCTCACTGTCTCTTACTTTATGTCCCCATCTCTCACTGTACCTCTGTGTCTCTCTGTATCTCTCTCTGTCTCTGTTCTATATGTCTCTATCTCTGTCTTTTTTATCCATTTCTGTCTTTGTCTCTCTGTCCCTCAAAATCTGTCTCTATTTCTCTGTCTCTTTCTATCTGGATTTCCATCTCTTTTCTTTTCTTTTCTTTCTTCTTTTCTTTTTATCTTTTCTCTTTCTCTCTTCTCTTTGCTTTTCTTCTCTTCTTCCTCTCTCTGTCTCTCTCTCTGTCTCTCTCTGTCTCTCTCTCTGTCTCTCTCTCTGTCTCTCTCTCTGTCTCTCTCTCTCTCTCTCTCTCTCTCTCTCTCTCTCTCTCTCTCTCTCTCTCTCTCTCTCTCTTATCTTTCTCTCTTTCACATGCACACAAACTCTACAAGAGTACTTTATTTGCTGATTCTATGAGTCAATTCTATCATCCCCAAAGAAGTCGTTTTTATAAATTTAAGAATCCCAGTGGCCAAAAATTGCACTCCTGAGCTATAGAGATAGTGCATGTGATTCTCCAAATATTGCTACATGCTTTTAACTTAGGATGTTTTCCTCTATCAAATAGATCTGGGAACAAATGTTTAAAACTTGGTCATTTGTTGACACCACAGTGTGGATGAGTTAATCATACTATTTCCTTAAAAATAGATTTTGACAGGTAAAAAAGGGATTGGATGCTTGAAGGGAATGTGAGAGCCTTGAGTCCATACATATATGTGTGAATATTTTACATATTTTATACTTTGAGTTTCAAGGTAGTTTTTTCACTCATTTTTCTATCTTTTCTGAGTCTTTGCAAACGCATTTGGGGTTTTCTTGGCAAAGTTCCTGGTTTGCCCTTTCATTCTTTAGCTTATTTAACAGATGAGGAACTGAA
Source organism: Monodelphis domestica (assembly GCF_027887165.1). Classification (NCBI taxonomy): domain Eukaryota; kingdom Metazoa; phylum Chordata; class Mammalia; order Didelphimorphia; family Didelphidae; genus Monodelphis; species Monodelphis domestica. The sequence goes on along the minus strand of NC_077234.1, from coordinate 6,758,507 downwards.
GCAACCAGGGTTAAGTGATTTGCCCAGGGACACAGCTAATTAGTGTCTGAGACCAGATTTGAACACGGGAAGATGAGTCTTCTTTACTCTGGACTTGGTACTCTATTCACTGTGCCATCTAGGTGCACACAAGGTAACAATTTCCTAAGTTTATGACTTAAGACACTTAATCAAAAAGGGCTTAAATGAATCATCCCTAATCATACTGGTAATTTGTAGTTGGGGTAAGATATGAATGTAAGTCTTCTGACACGAGCTCCAAGAATCTCTCTGCTCCATCAATACTCTAAAATATTCTTAGATGAATAAATCATACATATGAGTTTGTTATAATTAATGGGAAAATATCTTGAGTTAGATAGAATGAAAATAGATATTTATGCTAGAGATTTCAATTAATTTATATAAATATCAATTCTCAACCTCAGTATAGGTCACTTATTAGGATATTTATTATGTAAATTTTATTACATGAAGCTAATGATTAGAAAAATAGAAACATCTCTAGGTGTCTGGTAGGACAATTTGGGAATAAATTGTTGGAAAGAAAAAACAGTGTCTTTGAGACTAAAAATAAGGAAGAACTCTTTGGGATGGGGAAGAAGAGAAGAGAAGAGAAGAGAAGAGAAGAGAAGAGAAGAGAAGAGAAGAGAAGACAAGAGAAGAGAAGAGAAGAGAAGAGAAGAGAAGAGAAGAGAAGAGAAGAGAAGAGAAGAGAAGAGAAGAGAAGAGAAGAGAAGAGAAGAGAAGAGAAGAGAAGAGAAGAGAAGAGAGTGGTAGGAGATCAGTTGCCCAGCCCCGTGTCCTTCTGGCTTTCTAATAACAAACTCTAGTGAATTCCGTGCTGGGGTGATAGTGCATGTGACCCAAAGAGGGGCTCTGAACCCCCCCCACCTTCCCACCCCTGCTCTGGCTCCCGTGCCATAGGTTCACCACCACAAACCTATGGCCTAAGTATTTCAAAATGAGTTATTCCAAATGTAATTTGGTTGGTCCTCAATTAAAAAGCATTGTCCCCAACCCATTGAACTTGATGAGGGAAAGGGAATGACATAAATGGTGGGAGGAGTGGTTGTTGTGAGAATATTCAACCTTTTATCAATTGGGGTTTTGTTTGTTGTTTAAAGTATGGCCTCATGGTCAGGGAATTGGTTTGAATCTTGCCTCTACCATTTGTAACTGCACAATTTCAGGCAAGTCTCTTCACTCCAGGTCTCGTATTTCTTACCTATCAAAAGGGGATCACTATTCTCTCCCTCTCTAATTCTGAGTGCTCACATTCCTTTCCAGGCAAGATCCCTGTCCAAATCTGGGCTGTTAGAAGTAACTTTCCAGTTGGGTGGAGTTGAAGGGATTCCTACAAATCCCTCCAGGCCTGACATAGTAGCTACATATCCAGGGTTGGGTTTAATCTCCACCATGCCACTTTTCAGCCCCCAGGTGCAAGCATTCCAATCTATGGTACCTTTCCATATTAACTTCATTGTTTGCCTTCCTTTTGTCTGTGCACTTTTTATATCTATTTCTGTGAAATGGTTCCAAAGGCCCAAGCCTGTGGTTTGAGGTCTAAGCTAACCACACCACTGCACTAGCCTAGTGGCTTTAGAGTCATTCTATAATAGCAAAGATCAGTCATCCATGACGAAAGACAAATGTAGCACAGGGCAGAATATACTAGCTCTGGCAGGAAAGTCTCTGGGTTCAAATTCCACCTCAGCCTTTAACGATGACTAGTAGGGGTAGGGAAAACCTTTCTGTGACTCAGTTTTCTCATCTACAAGAAGAAACTTGACTAGAAGACCTCGATTGTTCCTATCAGCTATAGATATCTAATCCTATCACCTCCACATTCTCTACCACAAATTGGTCATTTTCCTCACCTGCCATCCATTTATCATTGTTTACATTTAGGATGCTGATGCTCCTACATAACCTTACAAGGAGGTCAAGTTAGTCACTGCTCTAGCTGGATGTGAAGAAACTGTGAAATTTTCTCCATTCATCTCTCAGCTCAAAAAGAGGATCACAGAATCAGAGGGACACAAAGTGGAGAATGACTTCAGAAGGTATCTGGTCTAAAATAGACCTAGAAAAAACTTCCCATATCTACTTTGAACCAACAAAGAGGTCAATGAGACGTCACAGAGAAGTTTCCAATGAGGATTCATGAAGTTTGATGGTGAAATAAATCGTAGAGATCCTGATGCTATAAATTAGGAAAATGAGGTTGGGAAGGGGAAGAGCAGAACAACACTGGGATAGTCAGTTGTAGAACCAGGATTAGAATATTCATTCTGTGAGTATAGAGATGCAGATGCGAGTGCTTTTAGTTTCTGGATATCCAAAGGAGAACACATATCTTACACAGAGTAAATATTTAATTAATGGGACTGAATTTTCTGAAGACTATTTCTAGCTAAAACCCATTGAAAACCTCATTCATTTTTGAAATAGTGAGTCTAAGTCAGCAGATGAACAAGATGTTCCAAATACAATTTGCAAAGATTTCAGAAAATCTATAAAATATAACATAGTATGCCTATGGAGAAGATGTTGAGATATGGATTAAGTGATAATAGAATTAAGCAGAATAATAACATGTTGGATGGCTTTTTGATTTTATTATTCAATCATTTTTAATTCTGTGTGCCAATATGGATTTTCATGGTAAAGATACTGGGATGGTTTGCCATTTCCTCCTTCATTTCATTTTACAGATAAGGAAAATGAGACAAATATGGTTAAGCAGCTTGCCCAGGTTCACACAGCTAATAAATATGTGAATCCAGATTTGAACTCAGGAAGATGAGACTTCCTGTCTCCTAGCCTGACATTTTATCCACTGTATCACATATAGTTTCCTAATTGGGTATCTTGAGATAAAGATAAATATTTACTTACTAACAATTCTACATTAAGATAACTTGAGGTATCAAGTGGAATATTACAGTGATCTGTATTGTATTATGTGCTATTGGACATTTTTATTAATACTTTGGTTAAAGGTGGTGTGCTCCTACTGGGTTTGTACCCCAAAGAGATAATAAGGGAAAAGACTTGTACAAGAATATTCATAGCTGCACAGTCTTTGTGGTGGCAAAAAAAAATAAAATGAGGGGCTGCCCTTCTATCGGGGAATGGCTGAACACATTGCGGTATCTGTTGGTGATGGAATACTATTGTGCTCAAAGGAATAATGAAGTGGAGGAATTCCATGGAGACTGGAACGACCTCCAGGAAGTGATGCAGAGCGAGAGGAGCAGAACCAGGAAAGCATTGTACACAGTCTCATTACAATTGAATGTAATGGATTTCTCCATTAGTGGCAGTGCAGTGATCCTGAACGATTTGGAGGGATCTATGAGAAAAACCCCTATCCACAGTCAAAGGAAACACTGTGGGAGTAAAAACACCGAAGAAAAACAAGTGCTTGATCACATGGGTCGAGGGGATATGGCTGGGGAGGTAGACTCTAAATGAACATCCTAATACAAACACCAACAACGTGGAAATAGGTTCTGATCAAGGACACATGTAAAACCCAGTGAAATTGCGTGTCGGCTGAAGGAAAAGTGGGGAGAGGGGAGGGAGGGAGAGAATATGATTCTTGTAACCAAGGAATAATGTTCTAAATTGACTAAAAAATAAGGAAAAAAGTGGTGTGCTCATCAAATTTACAGATGATCCCAAACTGGTAGGGATAAGTAATGCACTGAAGGAGAGTCAGGTACAAACATATCTTGACAGGCTAGAAACGTGGGCTAAAAATGAGAAGATGAACTCAGTAGGGATAAGCATAAATTATACACTTGTATACAAAAAAAAATCACAAGAATAAGATAGGATGAATATGAGTAGAGTTGTTGTGAAAAATATCTAGAGGTGGGATTAATAGCCTGAAATGAATATGAATCAGTAGTGTGATAACAGGAGTCAAAAAAAGCTTATGTAATCTTGGGTGACACTAGGAAGATTATGTCTCCCAGAAAGAGGAAAGTCATTTTCCCACTGGATTCTATACTTAATGGATTTCATTTGGAATTCTGGGTACATAGATTATGAAGAAAAATCTTAAAATGTGTAGTAGCCAGAGGAGGTCAATAAAGATCAAGAATCATGAGAACTAAAAGATGAGAATCAATTAAAAGAACTGAATAAATTTAGCCTAGAAAAACAAAGATTCAGGGGAACATATTTAATGTTTTCATATATTTAGAGCTTTCAAGAGGAAGAAACTTCCATTTGTTCTCTTTAGCCCAAGCAGGAGGAAACAGGAGCTGTGGATAGAAGTCATGAAGAAGTCAACTTGGGCTTGATATCTGGAAATCATTCAGAACAATGAGAACTGTCCAAAAGGGAAGACCTAGATCTGAGTGGAGGTAAGTTCCCTCTCATTGGATGTCTTCAATTAGAAACTGGATGAATATTTGTCAGATTTTGTAATGATGGGGAAAGGGGAAAAAATCATTGGGAGAAATGGAAAATTGAGAGCTTTTCAGTTGCTTGAGGCAGGAATGCCAGTTGGGAACTGGACAAGGACTTCTGGGAAATTCTCTTGAGGAGGAGGTCTTGAGTGAGGAGACATGGAAGGGAGAGGAAAGAGGAGTTGTTTCTCTGGACCATTTCAAGACAGCTTTGGGGATTTCTGTCACTGACAGAAATATTAATATTGCTGATTCCTATGAACAAATCTAATTTCTCCAAAGACTCATTCCATGAACTACTGAGATACTGAACTCAAATGAGTGCTCTATCCCATATTCTACCTCTCCCCTGCCTACAAGAAAACCTTTTACGTCAATAATTAGATTATTTAGGGAAAGTATTAGGTTGTCCCACAACCCCTCTAACATCTACCCTTTACCCCAATCACAAATAAATCAAAATAAGGAGTCAGATAGTGATTGCAAACTTGTTTAATCACATCAAGGGAATAAGCTGATTGGCAGGCTCCATCTTGCTGCCAGTTTTCAGTAAGACATAACAGGGAGGATTTTGAGTGCCTTGAAGTAGCTCATAGTCAGATTGGGGTTCCACATACCTCTTCCTGTGAAGAAGATGCCCCCACTGCCTTTGAGGGCTGTCACGGCCCTTAAGAGGCAATCCTTCACCAAGGTGAGATCTTCCTTTTGTCTCCCTCAAGTAATTCAGGACTCAGGAAGGGGGTAATGAAGGAAGCCATTTCATCAAACCTTTTCTCACTGCCTTCAACCCTTATTTCTCCATCTAAGGAGCTAGAGTCCTGCAAAATGACAGTATGATACAGTAAGGGATTTCATTCATAGAACAAGTTGTATTCAGTGGCTATCAAGGTTCCCTCCCATTCTCAACTGACACTGTTTTATGACTTCAGAAATTTCAGAAAAAAAGAGAGAATGAAATAGTAGTAATAATGATCACATCCAAAGAGAATTTCCACCTCACACCTGTAACAATATTAAAAAATACCAGAGAAATAGATTGAAATTTTCAAGTTTGAAGGTAGAGTTTGCAGAAATTCAATTTAGAAAGGAATGCCTACAAATACTTAGGTCTCCTCCAGGCAAGACACTTGGAACATAAAGAAATCAAAGAGAAGTATTTCAATGAATATGTAAAGTGAATTATGATAATCCTAAAATCAAAGCTGAATGGGAAGCACATCTTTCAAGCAATTAACATCTATGCAATGTAAGGCTTAATGCACATTTCTGGAACTTTGAATGGGGATGAACAGATAGGGAATATATCTTCTCCAAAATGGCTAGGTGGCACCATGAATAAAGTCAGGAAAATTCATCTGTCTCGGTTCAAATCAGGACCCAGGCACTTAAGAGTTATGTGGTCCTGGGAAAGTCACTTAACCTGTTTGTCTCCGTTTCCTCATCTAAAAATGAGCTGGAGAAAGAAATGGCAAACCACTCCAGCATCTTAACCAAGGAAACCCCATATGGGTTTAGGAAATGTCAGACAACTGAATAATAACAAGAAAGCAATACAATGTTACTAAACTGTATGGTCCACCACCCTATGGTAACTAAAGGACGATTAATAGCGTATTCACCTAAGAGGAAAAGAATTGGTAGATATTCTTAGGACATATGATAATCAGTTCAAAAATTTACAGAAATAATTTGAGACAAATCAAAATCTCAAAGCTATTTTAAAGCCTAATATCAGGGTAGCTAATGTGGGGGAGCTAGATGGCTCAGGGGAATGAAGACAAGGCCAAGAGAGGGGAGGTCCTGAATTAAAACCTGACCTCAAATATTTCCAATTTGGGCTACCCTGGGCAAGTCACTTAACCTCCACTGATTAATCTTACTGCTCTTCTCCCTTGGAACCAATATACAGCAGTGATTTGAAGATGGAAGATATGAGGGGTTTTTTGTTTATTTATTTTTGATTTTTAAAGGTAACAGCAGGCACATGCTATTGGATTGGTTTAATGTAACCAAAATTATTTATCTCTAGGTTGAGTCTGTGCAATAATTAGGATGAAAGCATAGAAACAAATGACACTAAATTTGGCAGCTTCAACATAAATTAGTCAACCAAAAAGTGTCAAACAAAGAGCTGAGTTATATGTATTTGGGTAAATAGAAGGTTTATGAAAGTAATTTGGAAGCAATTCATCATTAGCAGAAATTATTGAAGGACCATATGTAAGGATCTTTCACATCAAGATCAATGCAACTTGGGAAGTGAAATTGTAGAAACCAATCAAATAGGTAAAAAAAAAAGAACGAGCAGCTCCTGAATACCTAGCAAAGAATGGGCCTCGTGGCTGAGATTCTACATCACTAAGTTTGCCTTTTTTTCAATGGACTGAAAGATAACAAATCCTCAATATTACAAATACAGACCTCAAAATAGCCTAGAGAGCTCAACCAATAAACTTGCCAGGAAAAAGGCCATTAGCTCTAACTAAATTGTTGCCTTCAATCTCCCAGACATAACACTGATCCATGAAAATGCTAAGAATGCCTTTCAAAATGGATGTTGTCATATTGTATCATGCTCTGCAAAATGCACAGAAAATGGAATTTCTAAATCTAGAAACATAGTAGAAGAAATCAAAATCGTAAAGGAAAATGAAGGGGTCCATATCAACCTACCTGCCATTGGAGCTCTACTAAGAAAGCTTCAACGAGCCTACAAAGCATGAGATTAAATTATGATACTTTTATTCAACTACATAGGGCAGTTGTTTTATTCATCCCACAATAACATCTGTAGAGCATTAATATAAAATAATAAAATAGAACACGAAGATGTCAAAAGAAACTGATGATGAGAATAACTGAGAAGTCATTTTAGTCTTTAAAAGCTATGTGAAGATGAATGCAAGTGAAGGTAATGCAAGGAATATAATAGCATGGTATGGATCTTTAAGAATTTTATGATGGTGCTAAAGCTTAGAAGGATCTGGGTCTGAAGAGGAAAAATAAAGATGGAGAAATATTTTGTGTGTTAACTACATACAGGAAAGTGTCAAATGAAGGAGAAAATTGCTGTTCAGAATGGTAGGACAATGACCATCAAGAGAGAAGGCAGAATTTCTTAAATAGTTGGTTGTTTCAAGTTTATTCTGCCCAGGAAAATTCTCTTTAGGGATCAGATGATGACAGATTGAAAGCTTTAAGGGGCCTCAGAAGTTGTGTACTTTATCTCCCTTCTTTGAAGGTGAGGAAACTGAAGCCTAGAGATGCTAAATGCCTTATAAATTATTACATGGAGAAGTATTACAGGGTAGATTTTAATGCAAGACTTTCTGACTTCAGTGATAGAGTTTATACCTCTATCTACAATTTGTGTTGAATAAAATTTTTCAATGCAGTTATCACCCAAAAATAAGTGTGGATAAAATAACAGAGTACTTAGACACACTTTATGAGCTCAACATATCAGGATCAAATAATATAAAACTCCAGAACTTGTATCTGTGATTTTAAACTATGGTCAAAGGCATTTAAAAGATATTGGAAAATGACAAATCTATCAATATGTTATGAAGGGCAAGTATTCACATTTTTTAAAGAAGGAAATGGAAAAATGCAAACTACAAACAATTGAACATTGCTAAAATTCCTAGAAAATATTCAGAATGGTATATTAATAATATAGTGAATAAACATGTAAAATATGGCATGGTTATGGTAAACAGGCAACATGGTTTCCTCAAGAACATCTCCTGCCAGACTAACCCCATTTTTTCCTTTTGTCAGGTTTAGCAAGCTAGATTTAAGGAAATCCAGTAGATAAAAATACTTAAAAAATAGATAGATGCAGAGGAGCTGGATACTCATATTGATGATTATGTAGGTGGATAGAGAACAGGGAGAATGACTAGGCACTAAGAATATTAATAAATAGCTATGAGACAAGTTGAAAAGAAGTTTCCAATGAAATTCACTCAACTTAATCCTGCCTTAGTTTATATTTCTGTTAAGTACTTTGGTCAAGGGAGAACAGATTTATTTAACATTTCTAAAACTAGCTCAAAGCTGGGAAGGATAGCTAGCACAGTGGATGATAGAGTCAGGACCCAAAGATATCTTGAATGGATAGAACTTAAATGAGGGATGAGAGAATTCCACATAAAGAAAAAGGAAAGGAAAAAGAAAAGAAAGGAAAGAGGGTCACTGAAATATGCTTTCATTAAATACTGACTCAATGTTCTGCTCATGATGCTTCTTGTGCAGAGACACATCATACAGATTCCACTTTTTTTCTCCAAGAAAATTGATATTTATATCATACTAAATAATGTCAAGAAATCTAATGAGAGACTAATTACAATTTTTTTAATTCTTCCATCCCAGAAAAAAAAAAAACAGAAAAAAAATCAGCCAGAAACCTTGGGAAATAAAGTATAAGAAAAAAAGTAAAAAAGAAAAAAATAGAATGGCTACCCATTCAGTGGGAAATAACAGAATCAACTGTGGTATAGGAATGATGGGACTTTATTGTAAGAAATGAGAAAAGGAAGAAATTCAAAAAATCCTTCAGAGTTTGTTTGGATGTAAAGTAAGTGGAACCAGAGAACAGCTTCCACACAACCAAAAACATAAAGGGAAACAACTTTGAGAGACTTAAGAATTCGGCTCAGTGTAGTGCCTAGTCTTTTCCTAGATGACCTGGGATGAAACATTTTACCTACTTCCTGACAAGGTAATGGACTCAAAGTGCAGGAAAATAGACATACAGATTTGTAGGAGCCATTGTGTGCATTGGATTTGTTTAACTATGCTACTTACCAGATATGTTTTCTATTTGGCTGGTGAGGGAGTTAGCAATTGTGATGTCAATAAGGAGGTGGGGGAGGGAGAAAGAGAGAGAGGGAGAGAGACAGAGAGACAGAGATAGAGACAGAGACAGAGAGAGACAGACAGAAAGAAATGATCATAGCAACTTTTTTAATGCTGAAAAGATGAGATAAATGGTTGTCCTTTATACTTGAAGAGGGCCCAAATGGCATTCCATTACTATTTCAGGTCTGACTGTGGCTGATCAGACCAGTCCTAACTCAGAAGGTTCAGTGACCAGTCAGGCAAAAATAACTCGTATGAACATTTGCGATGAAGACAACTTTAAATTTCTTCATCTTGTATTTCTTTGGAACTATGGCAATTCGTTTTTGTTCACAAATCGCAGGGTGAATGCCATACTGCATGATCCTGTACTAGAGTCTCTCATGTCTCACAATTGATATCCAAATTCAAAAGAGTGACCTTGAGTGTTTCCTTGTATTGTACCCAACACTGAGTCCTTTCTTGAACTGAACTGTCAGGCATCCAAACTACTGTAGAGAGCACAACTCAGATCAGCTGTAAATAAATGCACATTTGCCTAAAAGACTATTTTACCTAAAAATTTCACGAGGCAAATGATCCCACAGAAGTCAGTAGAAGTGGTAAAAGGACATTCTCAAGATAAATAGAAATAAGAAAGAAGAGTCAACACATGCCAACAAGACAGTTTTTGAAAGTCCTGATGTAAAAATCCTGGAGGCAACTGTGTGGCACAGAATATAGAGTGCGCGGCATGAAGTTAGGCAGATTTGAGTTCACATGTGGCCTCAAAGGCACAACTTCTGTTTGTGTCAGTTTCTTCATGAGGAAAATAATAGCCCATTTCTCCCAAGGTTGTTATGAAGATCAAATGAAATATTAATTATTAAACACATAGCATAGTGCCTCATAGAGATTCACTTTACCCTCTAGAATTATCTTTTTTTCCCATCTTCTGCTTTCTAAATGAAAATGCCCAGTTTTCTCTGTTAAGTTAAAAAAGTGATGGTGATGGATGGATAGACAGATGGATACATAGATATAGGTAGTAAATAGATAGGCAGACAGACAGATGCTCAGGGAGAAGAGTAGGATCCTGGGAAATAATCACTTCACTTTTCATGTATTTAAAAAGAAAAGAAGGCTGTATCTAACAGGTAAAGATTCTCCTCTATAATTCTCTTTTTGGGTTACAACATGTTTAAACATGTTTTCTTTATTTTAGGGTGTATTTGGTTTATAATTTTAGAAATTCTAAATTTTTAGAGTAAAACTGAAAGATGAAATTTCTTCAGGCATATAGCAGTTTCTCCAAGTTCTCCATCAGCTTCTCAGGGAAAAGCTCGCACTGGGGTGGCTAGATGGCTATTTTTCTAGAGAAGATTGACAGGTCTGACAGGTCTTGGTGCCATGGAACCCAAGATAATTCATATGACCTTGGGGAAGGTCAAGGCAACTCTCCATGTATACAGTCCTCATTGTGTTCTGCCCTTCTAAGACCACACTTGGTAGGATGCTCTCAGGTCTGGGCACCGTACTTGCAAAAGGACATTGGAAACCCAGGAGAAACCAAGGAGAGATGGTCTAGGATAGAGAAGGATCCCAAGTTCACCTTAAGAATATTAATTACAGTAATTGAGCCTGTTAAGAAGAGAAAAGAACTGGATCAACCTCCAGGAATTGATGCAAAGTGAAAGCAGAACCAGGAGAACTTTGTACACAGAGACTGATACATTGTGGTATGATCAAATGTAACTGACTCTGCTACTAGCAGCAATGCAATGATCCAGGACAATTCTGAGGGACTTATGAAAAAGAAGCTCTCCACATCCTGAGAAAGAACTGTGGGAGCAGAAACGCAGAAGAAAAACAACTGCCTGCTCATATGGGTCTCAATGGGGATATGACTGGGGATGTAGACTTTAAACGATCACCTTAGTGCAAATATCAATAATATGAAAATAGATCTTGATCAATGACACATGTAAAACCCAGGGGAATTGCTCATTGGCCACCCAAGGGGGATGGGAAGAGGGGAGGAAAAGAACATGAATCATGTAACCATGGAAAAATATTCTAAATTAATTGACCAAATAAAATTTTTCAATTAAAAAAAAGAGAAAAGAAACTCCCTGGGAAAATGGTGCATTGTCTTCTTCCTGAAGCACTAGAATGTGACAAGATTAGACATGACAAACTTGAACCCAGAGGGAAAATTTAAAAACAAAGGGCATTCTCTGGCTTGGCAACCTTTAAACAGTAGTTGGGTTGCCCTGTGTCAATCATAATTATTGACATAAGAATGGCTTAACATTTTGCCAGCTGTTTACCCATCATTATTTCTGTTGGACCTCATAAAAACTCAGTGAGGTGGTTAACTTGGAAATTATTATGCCCATTTTATAGATAACTAAAATTAGACTCCATGAGGTGAAATGATTTGAACATGGTCAAAGAGTTAGGAAGTTCTGAAGTGAAATCTCACTTTGGTCAATGACACCTACAGACAAGTCTCTCCTCCTACAGCCCATGAAATGACTTTCTCTGACTTTGCTTGCAACTAGTCTGCCCTCATCCTTCAGGACAAGGAGGTATGGACAAAGAAGAAAATATTAATGCCCTTATTAAAGCAGCAGGTGGAAATGTTGAGCCATTCTGGCCTGAATTATTTGCAAAGGCCCTGAACAATGTAAACATTAGAAGTCTCATCTGGAATGTAGAAGATGGTGGACCTTCCTCAGCTACTGGTGCTGCTCCTACTGAATGTGCTACTCTTGTGTAAGATAATTTTAGTGTTTTGACTTCAATCTAAATAATTGATTACCAGGGATGATTCTCAAATAATAAAATACCCATGTCAGCTGGGAATTATGGAGATTTTAATTAATATGGAGAGAAGGAATTAAGGGGGGGGAGAGAGAGAGAGAGAGAGAGAGAGAGAGAGAGAGAGAGAGAGAGAGAGAGAGAGAGAGAGAGAGAGAGAGAGAGAGAGAGAGAGAGAGAGAGAGAGAATCAATTTAAACTGCTCTGGCTCAGGCTGAGCCAGGTAGTAGTTAAAGGGCTTGGCCAAAGTGGCCTTCCTGAGTCTAAAGGAAAGGGAGTCAGGCTTATCACTCACCACGAGACCGTCTCCAAGTCTCCAAGGAAGCTCCAGTCCTCCACTGAACTCAATCTCCTGAACTGAATTCCTAATACTCCTGAACTGACTTTTAGCCTCCTTTTAAAGAGAATTTTCTCTTATGTCACCTCCCCTAAATTTTTATGTCTACCAATCACAGTAGACGCTTTTTCCAGGACCACCCATTCTTTAGTGCTCACCACTCTTTAGTTCTTACCTTCTCTGGTTAGATAATATCTTCTGAGTACTTCACACTTCTTTGTTAAGTTTGCCTTTTGTGAGTTACTTGACCTTTTTGTGATTAATTTAACCTTTATAGGTACTTAACACCCTTTTGTATTAGATCTAAAAAGAGACTTAGCTTAAAGTCCTAGCTTCACTATAAGGTATGAGTTAAGTACCTTCATTGTTCACTCAGGTGTTTATAACTTTATATTCCCCTAAAGTATGTCTAAGTATGGATGGAGTAATTTCCAAATTCACACCTGCTTGAATAGCTACCCCTGTTGAGGAGAAGAAAAAGAGGAAGCAAAAAAGGAAGAGTCTGAGGAGTTCAATGATAACATGGGCTTTGGTTCATTTGGTTCATTGACATATTCTTTGTAATGTTGAAGAAAAAGCTTAACTCAACTAAAAAACAAAGTAGGATTTGAACCCAGACTTTCTGAGTTCTAGGAAGGTCTAAGGATGAATTGGAATCCATGAGCTCCCCTTTGGAGCCTGGCTCTCAATCCACTGAGGCCATTTATCGCATTTTTCTGTCCAGTGATTCCAATACTGCATCCCCATGAAGGCCAACTGAAGAAGAATGGGACAGCATACTAATGATGACAAATTGCTGCTTTGGCCCTCACCTGGAAGGCTGCAGTAACCTGGGCCTGGCTGTTGTATGTCCTCGATGCCTCTGAGTGTGAGCTCCATTAAATGGCTGGAATCTGGCCAGCCTCCAGCTTGGCGTGTGTCTGACATTGTTCACCAGGAACGCTCTGTGCAGGGCTGAGCACACTCCCCTCCTTGGGATCAGAGCTAAGAAAACAAGGCCTCCTGCTGCCAAAGTCACCAACTTGCCTTATCAGGAAATCACGGCTGCTTTCTTGTCTCCCAAGGGTGCTGTGACCTTGGCTCAGAGTGCGACTACTCACATCTTATTGAGGAGCAGGGGGCCCGAATCATGAATGCTTCCCAAATTCCTTGAATCAGCTTCAAACTCCCATCTGGCTCTTCTCCTGAGAAACCATTGGCAGGTGGCAGGTCTCTCATTCCTGCAGCTATAACTATTTAATGATATTCGGAATTCACTTTGCTTTTCTTGGGGAGGGCTCTTTGGAGTTTTACTAGTGCCACCCTGTTTAATCCTGCCAGGCTTACAGGCTCCAAGACACAGCAAGGGAGAAGGGGAGGAAGAGCTGCAGTGACTGCTCCAGGTGCTTTTGTCTTGTGTCTTGTCCACTCCCACCCCTTCATTGTGAAGACTTGCTTCAATATACAGGGGGAACTGTGATGGATTCATTGATTGACCCATCACCTCTCCAAGGATGATGGAAATCCCTTGGAGTTGCCCAAAGCAGGCTGTTGTGCTGGCCTAGTCTTTGCTCTGTCCTCTCTCCAGGATGCTAGAAGGCAGATACTTTTCTCTTTCAGTTGGGTCCATCTACCAGAGACTGACTTTCATCTCTACCCTTTTCAGAAGACGTGTGTCCTTGCCAATGTTGCTCATGTTCTTCTTCCAGTGAAACCCCATAACTGATGAGATGCCACAGCTCACTCACCTGCTGACTGGCTTTTATTTGCCCACCACTGTTCTTACCTTCAATATTTAAAAAAAAGAAACAAATGGAGCTCACTGTTCATCTTAGAATCAGTAATGTGTATTGTTTCCAAGGCAGCAGAGCAGTAAGAGATCAGCAATGAGGTCTAAGTGACTTGCCCAAGGCCACAGACCTAGGAGGTCTCTGAGGCCAGACTGTTACCCAGGACCTCCCATCTCTAGGCCCAGCTTTCAATCCTCTGAGCAGCCTACCTGCCCCTTGACGTTTGGTTTCTTATGAGGTCTCTGACCGGGATACTTTAAGCATTTTCCTCCAGAAGGGAGTCATAAGACAGAAGGGAGACTTAATAAGTTTGATTAAAATAATATCCAAACAGCATTCCCAAAGACTCATGATTACATATTCGACCTGTCCTCTCAGCATCCCAGAGACAAAAAAAGAGGTAGACATTGTTACCATCTCCCATTTATAGATAGGGGCACTGGGGCAGAGATCTTAAGTGACTCACATGGGATCTCACAACTAGGAAGCATCTGAGATCAGATTTCAATTCTTCTTCTCAACTGGAAGTCCAACTCAATCCACTGTGACTCCCAGCTGCCTCTCAAGGCCAATTTAATGAATTTGGTCCACTTGATGAGAGAGAGAGGGAGAGAAAGGGAGAAAAAGAGGGGGGGGGGGGAGGCAGACAGACAGCAACAGAAAGACAGACAGGAAGACAGACAGAAAGGAAGACAGACAGAAAGGAAGAAAGAAAGGAAGAAAGAAAGAAAGAAAGAAAGAAAGAAAGAAAGAAAGAAAGAAAGAAAGAAAGAAAGAAAGAAAGAAAGAAAGAAAGAAAGAAAGAAAGAAAGAAAGAAAGAAAGAAAGAAAGAAAGGCAGACAGAGACAGACGCAAAAAGACAGAGACAGAGGCAAAAAGACAGAGAGAAAAAGAGCTGGGAAAGAAGGTGTGTTTCCATTTGTTGAAAAAAGATCAATTAAAAAAGAAGGCTGTTCTCAATAGAACTTACTCTTATCTTAAAAGACTCCAGGAAATAACTGTTCAGAGAGTCAGTTGTCTTCATGATTATACCACAAAAGGAGCTGAGTAAGAGACATAGTCAAACTGCTTTAGGATCTGTGTTTGGCAAAGTACTTAACTCCCATGAGTGCGTATCAGTCTCCTGGTGCAGAAGTAAGTCAGGTATTATTCACATTTTGAAAATGGGCAAATTAAAACTCAGAGCTAGCCCATTTAAATAAGCAGCCCTCTAAGTAAAAAATAAATATAAGTAAATGGAAAATTCGTACAAAGGTCATTTTAATAGTTGTGTTTAGTGTTTTTCCCCACCCCTTTGGATGAGACTGTTTGATTTGCACAAGAAATTCACAATGAAGAAATTCCCATTACCAATGCCAGTTGACATCTTCTTCATTACTTATATCCTATAGAGTTGGCTAGAGCCCTGTGAGCCTAAGGGACTTGCCCAGAGACACTATGCTAAGAGGCAGAAATGAGAAAAATATTATTCTAATCAGGGATGAGGAAGTCAATATATGTCACAAAAAGACTATCATATCTCTTGACTGTGAAGTCTGCTATCTAGCTAGGCTGCACTGCCTATTTTGGAATACAAGTACCAGAATGAAGAATTCCAAAATCCAGCAGTCAAAGAATCTTTACCCTTCTGGTCCTGTGCCTTATTTTCCAGACTTCAAAATCATGTCTCTGTTGCTGTCTCCTCCTAGAACATCCCTCAATACCTGTATCTTCTTCATCTTGCCATATCAAACCATCCCTGTAGCCTTCTTTCCTTTGAAAATCCCTTGGCAAGCTCTATCATTTTTTCCCATTCCCAAGATTCCCCTGAAGTTTCCACTCTGCAGTGACACCAGCTAGACAACCGTCAATCTTCACCAGGCTCTCTGCCCCTGACTTCTGCCCTAAAAAACTACATTCATTTTCTCATCTACCCCACAACTTTGTTTAGCTTCCTTTTCTGTGATATTGTCCCCCCACCACTCCATTGTAAGCTTTATGAGGGATCACAGTTTAATGAGAGGGAGTCAACTGCAGACATCTACTCCCCATTCAAGAAAAATTGGGAATAGAAGCATGACCTCGAGAAACAGCGAAAACTGGAGGTTCCTGCCCAGACAGGTTTGTTGGTTGGTTTCTTTGCAGCTTGTTCAATTTCTTTTTCAGAGATCAGGTTATTTCAATTTGACATCTTCTTTTTTAAGTATATAGTTGATTTTTTTGTAATTATATATTTCTTTCATGTTGTATGTTATTTTTCTCGTGTTAAATGAACAAAAACATTTTAAGCAGCTCTTCCAAGAGGAAAAAGAACTGAAAACTAAAGAGATGCCAATCAATCACAGCATGGTTAATAAACAAAATGTGCTATATAAATGTGAGGACTGTTATTGATTTTCACAATTGGTGGAGATAATCATTTCAGAGAGATCTGGAAAGGGTTGCATGAACTGATGGAGAGTGACATGAGCAGATACAGAACAATTTCTGTTCTGAAATCAACGTTGTACAAATAATTGACACTAGAGAAGACATGAGATGTCTGCTCATGGCAGAGGACTGATGCTCAAGATTCTGCCTCCTTTTTGCCAGAAAGCGATGCATTTACATGAAGATTAAGACACACATTCATGCTCATGGCCAGTGTGGGACATTGTTTTGCTTGGATATGTTTATGTGATACAGAGATGTTTGTATTCCTTTTTTTTTGGTTCTCTTTCTCATGAACGGAGTAGGGAAGGAAATTAAATGAAAAATATATTCTATATTAAATATATTTTATTGATATGAAATAAATGGAAATATATATTTATAAAGAAATCCAAAAAATTAAAAATAAAATAAATTTGAATTTGTGTAAAAGTAGATGAGAAGAAAAGAGATCTAGAGAGAGCCTGGTGTGATCTTAAACTAAACTTAATTATTTCAAATGTGTTTATGGATAAAACCAGAAAGAGAATCACCAAACAAACAACGGAACAGATCTACCCACATTGCTGCAATGGTGTATAGGAATGAAAATGGACACCGTCTATTGGCATCTATCACTTTCATAGTCTTTGTGTTACATGAGGACTTGCCAATCACACTTACGATGACAAAAAAGAAGAGTGCTGGTCTTGGTCAAATCCATTCAGAAGGAACTCATGACATAAGTATAATATGACTCTTTTCTCTAAGTGGGGAACAAAAACGTCACCGACAGTGATGGTTTAAATGGGATGTGATGGGAATTTATCTTCCTCTATTAATCGATGCCAATTTTTCCCTTTTGCTTTTTCTTGTAAACTCTGAATTCTTCAAAGCTCAGGTTAAAGAAGACTCCTGGTAGCCTGGTTACTATTACTCTGTTCAATAGGAACCACTTTGTATCTACTTCATACATATTTGGAGTAACTTTTCCATTGACCTAAAGTTCCCCTCCACTAATGGTATAAGCTGTCTGAAGGCAGAGACTGCTTCATTTTTGTATGTTTCCCTAGCAGCGAGCACATGCCAAGCTTCTCAAACAGAATGGATTCTTAGTACAAGCTGGTTGGATTGTATGGAGGAACAGATTGTGGCACCCCTTTACTCTGGGCTTCCTCCAAATATGCGCCAGCTTCGAACTCTGCTTTAGGCATCCCTTTGATTTTTTAGCCAGTTAGAGCATGTCATTTTTTTTCTTCTCTAAATGAGAAGGGCCTTATAAGGAGAGAGCATTTCTCACTGCCTTCTTTTCTTCTGTTTACCAACATCAGGCATGGAGGAGAAGTCAATGGCTGATTACATATTGGAATCAATAGAGCAATGCAAGACAATATACCCCAAGAAAAATATCTTCTCCCACAACCCTACCTGGTTTTCAAACCAGGCCCTGGCTTCTCTATTGCTAAAGAGTTGTTTTCAGTGGAGGAATCACTTAACCTCAGTTTTCCCATCTGTAAAATGGGAATGATCATATTCAAGCCAATTACTTCTTAGGGCTATTAAATTCAAATGAGATATTTATGATATATTTTGTGAGTCACATAACAGGAAGTACAATGTGATCACTCTGTAGGATGGGTCACTGGAGGAAGTCATAACCGTGGCTCCAGAAAGATTTCGTGTAGCTGAGACAATGCATATTAGAAGCTTTTTAGAGTAAGAAGGACTTCTGTGTGGGGAGAAGAGAATCCAAAGGAAAGGTAAGATCGGACCAGAGATCGGCATGATCTTCATTTTGCCTTTCACTTTGCTTCAAACTCTCCTGGAAGGCACAGCCTAGGAAAGTGCTTTGCACACAGGAAATGAGCCCTCTAATGTAGAATTAACAACTAGGTGAGCTTCCTTCTCATTTCCAGAATCATTGAAGTGAAGTAACAAGAAAGATGTCAAGAGGAATAGGGATGGCCAGAATGCCATCCATGACCTTGGTGTCATCAATGTCTTACCAAACTCTAAGCACTCCATAGCACATGTTTCAACTGCTTTCATGGCCTTTGGAAAATGTTTTGCTCATCTGCCCTGCTGCCATTGCTTGGAGTTGAGGACTCCCTTCCCCAGTGCTACAATGACTTTGTGGCCCACTGATTGCCCTCAAGCTGGTTTAGTCCAACTGATGAGATGGTTTTACCAGGCTGTTCCTGCTATGCAGGCTATGACTTCTTGAAGCCACAGGTGAACATTGAGTGCCAGGTGCATTCCAAAAGTGAGCAAGCTTCCTAAACACCAAAAGTACTCCCTGAACACCCATACTCCCCACCTCTCTTTCTCTCTCTCTCTCTCTCTCTCTCTCTCTCTCTCTCTCTCTCTCTCTCTCTCTCTTTGTGATCCTATGCATTTTATGTTAAACATTTAAAATCCTTATTCTAAGAAGGGCTTCACAAACTTCAGCAAGCTTCCTCTCAAATGCACCCAAAAGCTAAGGGTGCCTTATCAACAGCCACCCTGCTTTGGTCCCTCTTTAATTGAATTCACAATCATTTGTTAAGATTTTTCGATTCAAAGGCAAATATGAGAAATCTCTTGCCTGTTCTCCCCAATCCTCTGGCTGAAAACCTAAGGCTCATTCCACT
Organism: Monodelphis domestica; assembly: GCF_027887165.1. Lineage (NCBI taxonomy): Eukaryota > Metazoa > Chordata > Mammalia > Didelphimorphia > Didelphidae > Monodelphis > Monodelphis domestica. Next base: position 6,739,287 of record NC_077234.1, on the reverse strand, counting down.
GCAACAATACAGAACTGAAGAGAATAGAAAGTTTCAAGGGTTCAAGACCCATTTGTTGAGGCTTCCCTTCATCACCAGAACATGAATTCATCTCCAGATCCTTGCTTAGTAGTAAGTCCAGCTTTCTGTTGCATAATAGGGACCTATTCCAAAATGAGGATTCAAACTTTAATTGTGTGTTATTCTAAGAAGCCTCCTAGATATGATGGACAAAAGGGGCTTCTAGGCAGAATGGGTTTAGACTGAACCAGAGTCATTGAACAGGAACATTTGCTCCCATGGGGCTGATTGAAAGGCAGCCAAGCAGTTCATGTACATCGTCTGTGTTAATAAGCTAACATAGTAGATGACCCATTGGTACTGTGGGCATTAAACATTAAACATGAAAAAATACAGTCTGTATTGTTGAAAAGGAGGAATTTATTGAGTCCCTCTGAACTTGGTATATTCCTCATTAGGCTCTGGCAGGTCTTGTGTCTGACATGGTGCCCAGGGTTATAGTTTAAACAACAGGAGGACTAAAATGTAGCTATTGAGGTCCCAGGGAGTCATCCCATAATGAATCAGAAACCACCTAAAACGAGAGACTATCTTTAAAATGACTCTTTCAAATCATGTCAGTCCAATGGCATATATTCTCAATTTTGCTTCTGCCACTATAGTAATGCTGGACTTGCTGTTAAGTCAAAAATTATCCAGAATTACAGAATGGTGAGCCCTGGTCTGGGAGTTAGAAGACTTGGCTCTAAAACTCAGCTGCAAGTCTTAATAACTGTTTGATTGCACACCTCATGCCACTTCTGCTTTCCCATCTGGAAAATGAGGAGGCTATTACTAGTTCCTTTGCATCAAAGCCTTTCTCTAATGCTTCTTTGAGGCCCAGAGGGACCCCTACTTCTAGAAAACTATGCCATTGATGCCCAAACTCTTATAGGAAGAGAGTGGATTCACATCTGAGCAAGGACTGTCTGCCACCTGGGAAACAGACCTACTTATTGCTAAGACACGCATCAGTAGGCTAGCTGCAGACTATCATCAAACACAAAACCTCTCAAACAGTTATCTCCTAATGGGTAAGAAGGTTATGATCTCCATTAGGAGATGAAGTATCCATGGAATTTGAGGTTATAAATTTCAGACCTTGGATATGGGGCTACATAACTTGCCTAAGTGGCGTCACATGATTATTAGAAGTGGCTTACAAAATGGAAAGCACCATAGAACTATGGATGTTTAGCAGGAGTGTAAAACAAGATTTGTAACTTTAATCTGCTTTGTAAACATTCGCCTCCTTATGTCCTTAGTGCTGAAGTCAAGAAATCAAGAAACCAGCTCTTTTTGTGTAAAAGTGTCTGACTTCCAAGATGGAAACAGAAATGGAATAATTGGCTCTGCTAAGCCCCACACAATCCGGCTCCAATATATCTTTGATCATCATGATCATTTTCATTTTATTGCATTATTGAGCTTCCACAGTCAAAGTCATCAGAGAGCACTGGGGCATGGCCAGTTAGGATTACATTTCACCTTTCCTAGTGACTCTTTCCTCCTTCAAGTGCTTAGCTCCCACTACTGGGACTGGGATGTTGTCAAGGGAAGGGCAAGAAGGTCACTGACATGTGATGATCTGAAGGGCAGAAATGACTACACTTTTCATGAGACAGTTGGGCTTGGCGATACCATTACAAATTTTAGAACACAAAGTGTTCTAGAACACTTTAGTGGCTTTCTAGTCAAACCCTATCAGAGGTCAGTGAGCCATTACATTAGTAAGTATCTGAGACAAGACAATCTTCCTGACTGCATCAGGCTTCTGACAAGTAGTCATCCACCTCTTTGGAGGCAATAATTTTGCCAATGGGATCATATACATGACATTATTGGAGATATCATGTTTCAATGAATAGTGAGAACAGTCTTCAAGACAAACAGAAGTTTCAGAAATGTCATAAGCATTCTGTGGTGAGGAATTTGAAAAGGAATTTGGAGAGGAATTTGGGTGTCTCAGTGGGTATTGTTTTGGCACTTGAAATCATATAGATTTGAATTCAAATCCTGTTCAGACGTTTATTAAATGTGTGATTCTGAATTTTGAAGGAGCTAGAGTTGCTGAGTCAGTGTTGAAGAGGGAGAGCATTTCAGGGGTTAAGTTGAATTAAATTAAAAGTAAAATAATAATTAAAATTAAATTAAATTCAAATTGTCTTCAGAGACTGATTTGGGTAAGAATATGTTCATTTGTTATGTCAGGTTATGATGCCAGCACCAGAATGGATGGAGTGATATTGGTCTCCCTGGTTCTCTCTAAATTAGTAATGACAAGAGCTGGGTCAGATGGCTTAAAGAGCTCATTATTCAGCCCCTCTCTCGCATATTGAAAGATATCTTTAGTTGATGATAGATAAGTTAGAGATTGTCCACAAACCTATTCACCCCTCCACAATCCCAGAGGTGGACAGATCCAGTCCCTGGTAAAAGGAACCTTCTCCTCTTCATTTATTAACCAAATTCTGTTTGAAAGGAAGCTATTCCTTGGGATTCCCAAGGACAAAGAAAATGCAAAAAGCATCAGACTAGATCTTTCTCTGGCTCAGAACCCAGACACAGGAATTCTCCTTAATATGTAGGAATTAATACCATATATGAAAAATAAATACTCTCATAGGCATGGAGACAATGTGTTCAAAGGCATGGAGATGGGAGATAAAGCAGTCTGGGTGAGAACAAAGAAGCCATTTTGGCTTGATTGTAGAGTTCCGGAATACAAATAATGGTAAATACAACTAGATTGGTATTTTGCAGCTTGGTTGTAAATGACGAAGTGATGAGGTCCACTCTCTTCACATTGCTGAAATGTCATTCCTCAAAAAACCAGGAGAGATCATGACCTTTCCACACCTTTTGCTTCTACTGTTGATTGGGCCTTTCTATAAAAGGACCAAAGAGCTCAGCATGATAAATGGAGGCTTTCCTCTGGATATTTTAGTATCTTTTTCTAATTAAAAAAAAAACATGAAAAATATTTCTGCCTCCATATTATAGAAACTATAATTAATATCAATTTAGACATTATAATAAAGCTATATAATTAGGTGTATAGAATAGGCCAATAACCCTCTGACACAAGGTAAGTAAAAAGGAAAAGGCCTCAATGTGGTTGACTCAGAGAATAGCAAACTTCAGCCCATGTCACTGAACTCATCATCATCAGGGAATATTCTGGTGATGTGAAATGTCTCACACTGGGACCACCATCAATCCACATAACTGGTTGAATTTAAACCTGGGGTACTACCAGGGCAGAGAAGAAACCAAGATTCTTATCTCAAAAGACCGGGTCCCAAAGAAAGAAAAGGAACATATATAAAGGGGAAAATGCCTCAATTACCACCGAGAAATACTATAAAAATCTTACCTGACATGATGCAAAAGGTACTGGCTTTTGTGTTAGAGGATTTGGTTTCCCAGGTTGCTTCATGACTAGACAATTTATTTGACCTTGCCATGCCTCAGTTACTTTTTCTTTTTATCTGTGGAATAAGGCATCTGGACATGGTAGTCTTTGAGGACTCGGCTACCATTAATTCTTTGATTATATGCTTTCCTCACTAATTATTTGCAGCTCCTCTTTCTTGAGGGCAGATCTAAAAAGTGAGGAGTTATTTTTTTCTAGTTTTATTATATACTTTGTAACCACCACCACCGACAAAAACAAAAACAAAACATTTAATTAAACACATGCATTTAAAAAGGGTATGCAAAACCACAAACTCCACAATGTCCCAATTTATTTTAAAATATGTAAATTATCTATGTATGATGATATCGATGTACTCTGCTTTTGAGTCCCCTTTGGATTTGTTTTATTGGATACTTTTTTCTCTTGACTCCTTGGCTGTTATTTTTAAGTTTTTTAATGTTTTGTTTTATATTTTGATGTAATGGTATGGTATATAATGTATTATTCTTATTCTTGGTTTATCTCTTCATATGTTTTCCTTATTTTCTTTATATTTTCAACATTTGTTATTTCTAATAACATGATACAATCCATAACATTCAAATATCAGAGTCTATTCAGTCATTTCTCCCTGTGGCATTTCATCATGACAAAGGTTCAATAAGTATTTTCATACATACCTAGCTTTTTACCCTCTCAATAAAGCCTGTAGGGCCTAACTTTAGTAATGGTATCCCTAGGGTAATAGGCATTAAGAGTTTTATAGCTCTTAAATGTATATTTCCAACCTTTTTTTTCCCTAAAAACATATTATAGCCACTCTGGCAATGTAATGTTATGTCTATTTTTCCATATTCCATCAGCATTTAATTTGGTCATTTTAACTTAACTTGTTCTCAATTAATACACATTAGGAGAACCACATTAAGCTTGATTGGCCTTAGGCAGCAGAAACAATCAGTTTCCAAGACCAAACTCTTTCTAAAAGCAGGCCTTTCCAGCTTGCTCATACCCAGGGGAATTTTTGTTCCAGTACCACAAACCCTCAGGAAAGCAGAATTACCTACATGGCAGGATGACTGTTAAAGTAAGGCTTAAAGAACATTTATGATCTCTAAGCCATTGTTGTCCCACCAGAAACTATCATTAGATTCTGCGTATTCTCAGACTTTAGATCTATCACTAACTTCAGGCAAGTGCACGGAGGTTGTCTAAATCTCTAACATATTTAAATTATTTAAGCTTCTATTTATCTCCTTAACTTCTTTCTTATTTGCTTTTGGTTAGATTTATCTAGTTCTTGGAGGGGAAAATTAAAATCCACTTCTATTAATATCTTGTTACCTATATCCATCTCTATCTCCTTGTTCCATCCCCAGGCAGAGCTGCTCACTTCTCCCTCTCCCCTGTGCTCCCTGCTCCTCTGTGCTTACTCATTCCCCCTCCTTTTTTCCTTCCCCAGCCCAGGACTAGGGAATACAGGGGGTTGGGAGAGGAGGACAAATATAAGAAATGATAGTGAACCTTTAAAACCTTTGAGAGACCAAGTGCTGTGCCCTGATCCCAGAGATTATGCCATGCGCCACTCCTCGCACCCCTAGGGACCAAGTGCCATTCCCTGCCCACATTCACAGGCTGGAGCTGGGATCCCAGCTGGCTGGTGCTCCTGGGGGGAAGCCACCTCCTGCCACCACAGGGACCCACTGCTGTATCCAGCTGTGCCAAGGGCTGAATGAGGGAGCTACTGTTGGACTTTGCTTGGCTAGAGAAGACTAGTAGGAACAGGAAGGTGAGGGAAGGCTTGGGAGGAGGTGGCTTCTTATTACAATATGAGGTGCCTGGCCTTCTGAAATCCTCCTCAAAGGCACACACAGCCTCTGCCTGGCTCTGTTGCAGAGATGTGACCTGGCACCTTTTAGGCTGCTTTTATTTGCATATGAGACCACTGTGCTGGCAGTGGGACTGCCTATTGGGTTTCAACCGATGTGGGGGTGGAGGGAGCACAATTCGTCTTTTGGGGGACAGGGTCACCCCCACACTGGTTTCTAGCAAAGAAGGAAGGAACAAAACTGGAGATTTTTATGGGGTGGGGCCAGACCTGGTGGCAGGAGAGGAGTCCCTCTCTCCTGACTCTCTGTAGCCTTCAGTCCTAGGCTGGGGAGGGAAAAGAAGGAGGGGGAATGAGTAAGCACAGAGGGGCAGAGAGCACAGTGGAGAGGGAGAAGTGAGCAGCTCTGCCTGGGGATGGCACAAGTACCAACAGAGAGGTCTCTGCATGCCATTTTGGCATATGTGCCATAGGTTTACCATCACTGCCCTAGTCCTTGAAAGACCTCAGAGCCACTGGGCAATCTCCCACCACTACTGCAAGCAGCCAGTCCACCTCTTCCTGTGGCAATAACTAGGGATTCCATTCACTTGTGACAGAAACCCAGTTCTTAAGTAACCACACTCACAGGTGCATCCTCCATCCCCCACTATCACAGCCTGGGACAGAGCAGGTATCCAGTCCATGTTTCTTCAACCTACAAAATCCATTTTCTAGCAGGAAGATTTGAACTCTTTCCCTCACGGCCCCTCCACCAGCAGACTCCTCAGTGTCCATTCTTTCAATCTCCATGCGGTGGGCCAATTCAGGTCTCAGGAGACGACTGCAATAGATACAATCACTCCCAAGGCCCTCTTCCTGAGGATTCCAATGTTGTTGTTGTGTTGCTGCCTCCAGGGCCTATGGTGGTGAGAATGAAGCCAGGGAAGTCAGAAACTGTCCTCCCTAGTTAACCTAGGCTATTAGGCTTCACACCAGTCTACTGTCAGTTTGTTGCTCCTTTTAGCTTTGATTCTGTGGAGTTTCTTTTGATTGCTCATGCCAGGTATTAGGAGAGTGAGAAAATGTCCTGTCCTACTCCACCACCTTCCCACAATGCATCTCCAAAGGTGAGGATTGATTAATAGTGATAGATCACATGCCATTGCACTTTGAGTTTGTACAGGGATTTTCTTCTCACAATTGGCATATGAGGTAGGTAGAAGAATTGTTTTCCCCATCAGTATGTTTGTCCCTCTCTTTGATGACTATATACTTTGACTCTATTCATTCTCCACATAACAAACACACTAAACCCGTCCCTATCTTTGTCTTGATTTTACAGCAAAGTCCAGACTCTCAAAAAGGAATACTATTTGGATCAAAAGCTCTTTGAAGATAAGGCTGTGCCTCATTCTGCACATCTTCTCCAGTGACAATGGTGAATGAATGAATGAATGAATGAATGAATGAATGAATGAATAGATGGATGGAGAGGTGAACCATCAATCAGAATCAGTGGATGTTAAAGTAACTCTAAAATCATAGAATTATCATGCCATTGATCACCATATCTTGGGGGCTTTGAGGATGAATTCCACAGGAAAGGGAAAAAAATGTAGCTGCTTCCCAGTGGGTTTTGGTATTAATATTGGAATGGCATGATTTGCATTGCCTTTTACAGCTATTGTATTTGGATGTAGCTCTTCATAATTCAGAGTATTCTGGATGATGAACTTTCTCAGGGCTGCTAGATGGTATTAGGACTTCTCCAGGACCAAGTGAAGCAAACCACTTTTCAGTTTTAACCATCCAATCCTGCTACCACCTCTGTACTCACAGGAGTTCCCAGCAGATGGAGCTGTGCTAATGTAAACTTGCCTTAAAGGCAGTGATGGGATTGATAGGCTAGAAAGTATCTTCCAGGGAAGGGTTGGCAGAGAGAAAATCAAGGACTGAGAGGCCAGACATGAATCTGAAGATCTAAAGCAGACAGATGTCACAGAAGCTGGCACAGACAAGAAAGTATCCCCACAAAATGAAATTTGTGGACTGTGTGGAGGAATGGATGTTAGCAAGTATCAGTCATATATTTTCCAACTCAGACCATATTGAAGATTTTTTTATGACTTAAGATTTATGACAGCATTTTTTATGACTAAAATGGATGAAGCTCAGAATCAAAGTGCTCAGAAATGAAAAGCAAAAACCATGTCACCCTACCTATTACAATTCCATCTTTTCCTTGTCCTCCAGGATCAAACAACAACTACTCTGATTGGCATTTGAGTCTCATCAATACCTGGTCCCTACCCACCTTTCAGCTTGCACATGACTTCCCTTACCATCCATCCTTTGTAGTCCACTCATAATGATCTATTTACAGATGCTCACACATGACCCTCCATCTCCAGCCTCCCTACCTTTGAAAAGGCTGTATGTCTGCTCTGTCCCTCTTCCATCCCCTGCCTGGAATCCACTCACTCCTCAACTCTAACTACTAGAATACCTTGCTTTTTTCAGAATTCAGATGAAGGGCTTTGTTCTTCATGAAACCTTCCTTTGTGCTCCACAAAACAGATCTCATTCATTTTAGATTGATGATACTTATTCACCCATCTGTGTCTCCCCTGCTACCATGCAAGGTCTTTGAGGGCAGAGATCTTACTTTTATTTTGGCATTTGTATCCCCATATTTAGCAAATTGCCTGACACTACTGTGCACCTACTGGCACTTAATAAGTATCTGTCCATAAACTGATCTATTGAACTTCTTCGTTTCATGGAGGAAAAAAAAAACAGTGGTAAGATGAGTAGTGCTCAGTTTGGCACAGTTAATAGAGCACTGGGATTGGAGTCAAGAAAACCTGGCTTCATATCTCTTCAGATACCTACTATCTGTGTAACCTTGGCAAGTCCCTACTCCTTGCTCATTGTCTATTTCCCAGGCTATAAAATGGAGATGACTATAGTGCCTACTTCCCAGGGAAGTTTGAGACATTCAGGAAGATGGCATCTTTAAAGAACTTTACTACCTTAAAATACTTCTAAATATGAGCTATTGTTACAATAATAGGATGCACAAGAGCAGAAGCCATCGGTGCAGGAGGCGGAGAGAAAAGCATAGGAAGAGGAATCATGGCAAAAAAGGCACTGGAGCAGGAAACATAAGGAAAGAAACATGGAAGCAGGAGGCAAGGGATGAGGAACAATGAAACTAGAAGGCATAGGAGAGGAAATAGTGGGAGAAAGAGCCATGGGAATAGGAGCAATAAGAGAAGACATAGCAATAGGAGTAATGGGAGAATGAGAGAAGAAGGTATTAGAACAGGAGCCATGGAAGTAGGAATCATGGGTACAGAAGTAATTAATATCTGTTTCCACTCCCATAGGATGCTTTCCTGTTTCAGGATTAATGACCTGTTTTCTAATGCTTCATTAATTAATGTGGGTCTCTGCTGTCCTATTGGTTTGAGGCTCAAGGTCTTGGAAAGATCTGGATATTGATAAATCTGTGTTGTATGGTGAAAGCTGAATCCTTGATAGCTCCTTCAAAGTCATGTCTTTTTTCCTTAGCTTGTTTCTGTTTTGGAGGTGGTTGGGGGATAGTTACCATACTGTATCCATGGCACCTGTACTAGGCAGAATATGGAACATGCATTTATTTAGTTTTTTTAAGGATAACAAAGCATTTTACATTTGTTATTCAACTTGCAACTGACAGCAACCCTGGAAAGGAGCTACTACTATTGTCTCCATTTTTAAGTTGAGAAAATGAAGTCTTAGAGTGATCTGTTAATGAAGATAATAATTGCTTAAGGCAGAATTTTAACTCATGTCTTCCTAACTCCGAGGCTAACACTCTATCCACTGCTCTACCTGACTGTTAAATGGGAATCTTGGCATAACTTAGAGCATGACATCAGGGAAGAGGATAATAAATTGTTTGTAGCACTATTAATAACAGTGGAGAGGAGAAAATGAAACTATGCTACACATAAATTGTACTCCCTTCAACAGAGCATATGCCCCCAATGAGTGTTTCCGTTTAATATATCCATTTCAAAGAACAATCTCTTGTCCCTTTCCTTCTTGTATGCTTTTACACCCTCCCAAATACTTCTGGAATTCCTCTTTGAGAAGGGTCAACAGGACACTATGACTCATTCAAGAAAATCCATCCTGCCACTTCTTATTTAAGACCCCAAGAAGCATGGATCAAAGGGGATCAACAAACACCCCCCCCACCAGTTTAATTCTAAGCAATATTTACTTGCTTATAAAGTTCCTGCCCATCCCCCAAATGATAATGTTGGCAGTGTAGTTAACTGCCTGCTCTGAAGATAAGTCCAAAAGAAAAGTTAGACTGAAATTTTGAACAAGGGCAATACATTTTTGATAAATCTTCAAATATTCCAAATGATTCCTTTGAAGGGACCAAGTCCAGCCATTTGTTTTCTATGAAATGAAAGGTGGCACAGTGCGCTGAGAATATTAGATCTGGAGTTAACAAACTGAGGTTCAAATTCTGGCCTTGACTGTCCTTTTCCCTGTGACTTCGGGTAAATCATCTTAAGTCTCTAGGATGCAGTTATATTTTCTATGAAATGATGTAGTAGATGGCATGTAGGATATATTTTTTGTTCTAGACACTATAAATTCATTTATTTATTCAATAGCCATTCACTCAGCATCCAGAAGAATGTCCCAGAAGTTGCCATTGCTAAAGTTAATAAAATTAATTATGTGATTATTTAAGTGTTTCTTGTATGGAAGAATTTCATTCTAGCTGCTTCAAAAGGTTCCTGCTAATAGCTAAGAGAACACCCGTCAATGGACCATGTTTCCTGACTCTTTAAAGGTGTGAGCCACCAATATCTTCTTCTTTGACAGCAGTTGTCACTGAATCAAGTCAATATTTCCTCAGGAGAATATTCATTCTGGCTTATTTTCATATTAACGGTAAACAATTTGTTCCACGAAGTCTCCTTCATAAACAGTATTTCTATGGCCATTAGAACATACTTCAGATCTAACTGACCTAGTTCAAATGGGACAGAGAGGGAGGTTATAATCGTGAATTAAATTGAAGCCAAATTATGTATGGAAAGAAATAATTTTTAACTTTGGCCTCGGGCCCAAAGGAGAGAACAATTATATTTAGTTCTCAAAGAAGTTCAAATAACAAATTCTGTGATGTTTGTATCATTAGAATTTAAACTGTATATTCCTATCTTGGATGGAACCAATGACTATAGTTGTCATTATTCTAACTTCAAATAATGGAAATTTGAATGCTTGCAATCACTTTATTGGATTTATCATTTGCTAATAGGAACCTAGTTCTAGATCTGTGAGACTACAAAAAGACTAGGACCCTGTATAATTTCCATGTAGTTATGGCACAATCACATCCTAGAAGAAGAGAGAGAAAAAGGAGCTAACTAGAATGATGATGAGAGGAAGAGGGCTGAAGGTGAAAGTTATACATCCTTCTGACATATGAAAAGACAGTGTGATCTAGGAAAGTCGGCATGTGTCATCCTTACTTTGTGTCAATAGACTCCACACCTATGGCTACCATCATACATCCTGTATACCATTACTGCAATTTTAAACTACTCTTCCCTGATCTCTATCTCCTTCTAAATGTTTTTCGCTATTGTTCTCCACTGTTTCCATCATCGTCTTCCATCTTTCCCCCTTTTTTCTTTCCTTCCCCTCCTTTCTCATTTTGCTAAATTTTATAGTCATATTAAAATGTAAAAGGGACATTGGAGTCTAATCTCTGTCATTTAATTGAAGAGAAACCTGAAGGCCACCTAGCAGGTTAAGTGAATTTTCCAAGGTCACACAGCCAATATCTGAACCAAAATTCAAAACCAGTCTATCTTTACTCAAGTCTAGTGTTACATATACTACACCTATCAATCATATTTCCTTATTCCTCATCTTTCATTCCCTCCAGTATCCTGTATGGCTCTTCTTTGTCTCTGCCTCTCTTTGTTTCTGTGTCTGTCTCTCTTTCTTCTCTGTCTTTCTCTTTCTGTGGGGCTCTCTGCCTCTGTTTCTGTCTCTTATCTGTGTTTTTCCTCTTTTCTCTGTCTTTCTTTCTACATAGTTCTTTCTGTCTCTCTCTCTCTCTGTTTCCATCTCTCTCTCTCTACTCTCTTTCTTTCTCTCTCTCTCTCTCTCTATCCAAGCAATTGACTTCCAGCTGTCTTGAACAAGCTGGGCTTGCTGATTCTGTGGGCCAGTGGCCAGTGTCCTTGCTGAGATTTTCTAGTATTCTGCCTTTGTTCATTGCAATCTCCATCAAGATTCAGAGTGCCAGGCACGGATTTCATTAATCCTACCATCAGTTGGTCTGAATTCATTGCAACTAATACAATACCTGTTTCTATAATGGTGCCAGCATTTTTTGACACCATGTATGACCTCCTGTTATTTCTCAACAAAAGCTGGCAAGCTCGGCCCAGCCAGTGAAGCAAAACAGCCCAGCGTGCCACAAACTGCTGAGTGCATCCATGCTGAAATGAACAGCAAATTCCAAAGAAATCCACAGTGCCTTTAAGAAAGGGAAGGGAAGCAAAACCTTTCCTAGGAGAGGAGACAATGGGCTTGACTATCTTGTTCCTTGCACTAGAGTCCAGCTAGACTTCACTCAACATCAACGTGGACTTCATTGCCATTGTTTGAAATTCCTTTTCTAACAGTTCCCATCTATCTATTGCATTGCCCAGTAGAATCACATATGTCCACATGATGGGACAAGGTTGGGAGATCTTTGAAGTTCCTGCCAATGACATCAACAATGAGAACAGCAAACCATATGCAGTACTTGTTTTATTTACCTCTCAGGTCTGCGGTGAATACAGATGAACACAAATGCAATGAGAACTCTGTGCCATGGTTTACCATAGGGCATTACTTATTGCATCCAAGAATGGATATGAGCAGTGGTGTGACATTTGGCACATTGGCTGGCAAAAGGAAAATGACTAGCTTGAGAAAAACTTCCAAAATTCTTTCTACCCCTAAAGTTGAAAAACTATGTCATTTTTTATTGACACTTTCTTGCCCACACAAAAATAACCAGCATTTCTAGACCTTCTTGAGATTTACAAAATATTTTACACATATCATCTAATTTGATCTGCACAGTTCTACAAAATAGATACTTTTATGATCACCATTGCATAGATGATGAATAAAGTTAGGAGAGATGAAATAAATTGTCCAGTGTAACTTCCCTAGTGGTAGAAACAAGATTCCAGTTCTTCTTGGCTCCAATTCCTGTATTTTATCAATCATGGAACCAACTTTCTGAAATTGGCCTTCTTCTTTCCCTAATTTTATTGCCACTGTAGGATAGCCCACTCACCAATGGCAAACAGTATCAAGGCCATAGTTGGGAAACTGTTCAATGATCAGTGTCATGAGAAAAAAATGTTCAGTTATTTTTCATCCATGTCTGACTCTGTGACCCCATTTAGAGTTTTTGTGTCAAAGTTACTAGAATTTTTTTTCTTCTTCAGCTTTGTTTATAGATAAGGAAGCTGAAGCAAATAAGTTTAAGTGACCTGCCAAGAGTCACATGACTAATGATCATCTGAGGCCAGATTTGAACTTAGGAAGATGAATCTTCCTGTGTCCAGGCCCAGTACTAGTATCCATTGCACCCCATAATCATTCTGTTATGATTATTCTTTCACCTGCAAAAACAATTAATTGGAAAGGATGATCATGAAAATTGATGGGATTCTCCTTCTGACTTGCCTAGTTGGTTAGACCTTAGTTAAGCTCTTACCCTCTCCTATCTTCAGGCTTATCCTGTAGAAAAAGAGGATGTCAAGCTCTGATGTCAGAAGCCCTGTCTTATTTGTTTTTCATTTCTAGTACTGTTACTTCTTCTCTATCTACATTTTTGCTTCTTTTCATGATGCATTATTTGTTTGGTCATATATTATCCTCTAAACCAATGGACAATGGGCAACATAAAATTAGTTCTTAATTTTAAAATAAAACTCCCTTTAGAGAGGGGTGTGGGGTCTTCATGTTTTGCGATTTGGAGCTAGGAATTTGATAGAAAAAAGCACTATCCCCTAAAGTTCTATGTACTATATACATCAAGGAATAAGCTTCTCAGTGGAGCCTGAGATGCTTCAGGTGCATTCTGGGGGAAGTATATGGATTCTATGATCACCAGAGAGCATAGAGAAAACTTAGCACTATATGGTCAATGCATTTTTGAAATGAGACTGTGTATTTGACTAGATGCCATCTTCAATAAAATTTAGGGTCATCTTTCTTTCATGGTTAACTTGGTGTTGATTTCTAGCATTAATTAGTATCACAGTTTTACAGTTGTCACAATATCAGAATTTATCTAATCTACTCCCTTTATTTTATAGATGAGTAAATTGGGATGTAGAAAGGAGTTAAAGGCCTTGCCAGGAGGATGTCCTTCAGGGATCTCAAGTTTTATTAGTGTAAGTAATGGGAATTGAAATCATTTCTCCAACTTTGGTCCTCATGGTTAGCAGGTCATATCAGCAACAAATTCTAAGATGGCTTGTGAGTCAAGACTGTTCCATGGTTGAAGTTAAAATATAACCCTTCTTTATGTGCCCCTGAGCCTATTTCCTCATGGCTTCTACAGGTTTTTGATGCCTTTAATCATCTCTTCTCCTGTATTTGTCAATCTTCAGTTTCTTATCTATGGTTTCCTTCCCTACTCTTTAAATGCCAACCTTTCCCACAATTGTAACTTTTCTCTTTCTCCAAGCCATTATCTTCTTTTTTATTGCATTTCTCAGGCAATGCACCTAAAGAAAGACTATTTCTAGTGCTTTCACTCCCTTAGTTCCCCCAAACTCCTTAGTCCTTAGCTTCCTGGTTTCTGTTCCCTTTACTCAGAAGAAGCTTTTTCCCAAGTTCATTTTCTATTTTCCCCTTCTGTTCTTCACTTAGATGTTATCCTTCTGGACCACTCAGTTGAATTTAACACTATTAACCATGCTTTCATCTTGGATATGTTCTCCACTCTGGATTTTTTAAGTAGTATTCTATCCTTGTTATTCTACTTATTTAGCCACTTTTTTTTCATCTTCTTCTCCTAGGTCATCACCCAAATAATAGATGCTACTTGAGGGTATATTGCAAGTCTCTCTACTTGAATCTTGTCTAGCCTGTCTCTATTGCTCTCTTGGAAAGATCATCATATGCCATAGGTTAAATTATATTTTGAGTCCCATATCTATATCTATATCTATATCTATATCTATATCTATATCTATATCTATATCTATATCTATATCTATATCTATATCTATATCTATATCTATATCTATATCTATATCCATATCTATATCCATATCTATATGTCTATATCTATCTATCTATCTATCTATCTATTTATATATATCTATATATCTATATACAGATCCAGTCTCTCCTCTGAGGTTCAATTAGTTCCACACCATCAACTGTTATTGGCTGTTCCAAACTTCTTGTGTCTAAAATTAAAAATAGATAAATAAATAAAAGCTTTTTCCCTTATGAATAAACCTTTTCCAAATTTCACTCCTTTTTCTTTTAAATGTTTTAGACTCTTTATGATAAAGTCAGCACTAGTTGAGTCTCCCTGCTTTTTAATGTCAGCCTTGTCCTTAATATCTCAGTTTCCTCACCACATATATTTAATCATCTACTTCAGCATTGTTGTTTCTTTCTGTACTATACCACCTTTCATAGTTAACACATTCTCTGTACTCACCCAGGCACCACCACTGTCCAGCTACTCATTACCTCTCTATAGAATAATTGAAATGCCCCCGAATAATCTTCTAGACTCAAGTTACTTGGCCCATTCCAATCAAACTTCCACAATACTGGAAAAATGATTTTCTTTAAGATTGGACCACATCAGTCCCCTACTTAATGAACTCCTGTGGCTCATACATATTTTAAGGATTAAGTTTAAACTCCACCACTTAGTTTTGTAAAGCCCTTCACAATCCTGCTTCAACCTATTCTCCCAGTCTCATTGTCCATCATTCTCCGTGCGGCACTCTAGAATTGAGGCAAATAGACCTTCTCTTTGTTCTTTGCATTACACTGTATCTCCCAGCCCCATTCCTTTATACTGGCCATCTCTCATGCCTCAAATGCATTCCCTCTTTAGCCCTGCTCCCCACCTTCTACTCACATCCTTTCATGAATTCTCCTGTTAATACACTATTCATTTGTTTTTTTCTCCCACATAAATATGTACATGTTATATGTATATTGTATGCCTACATATATACATAGATAATGTGTCTATTAATTTGACTCAAAAATGTATATTGTACAGTATATGAATGTGTGTATACATATAATAGTGAAGTTATTTATATCAGTATATGTATGCATGTACCATCCTTATTTATCCTGTAAAAATTCTTATAAGTATAATTTGTCTCCCTCAATAAAACATAATCCCCTCAAGAGTAGAAATCATTCCTTTATGTGGGTTGTCATTTTTGTCCCCCAAGTGCCTAGCATAGTGCCAGATATGTAACAGGCTCTTAATCAATGTGTGTTGTCTAATGAAAGCAGCCAGTAACAGGGACTGCAATCCGGGGGTACAAGTATATTTTTCTTGTACTGAGGTTCAGAGAAATATCCATTTTTACAGGTCTGGAGCTTCAAAGAAATTGTGATCCAATCTTACCTTTTAAAGTTGGGCACACGCTGAGACCAGAAAAGTTGAACACCTTAATGGGAGTGACATATAAAATAAGGAACAGAGTCAGAATCTGAACTCTAGTCTTTTGACTCAAATCCAGTCCCATTTGCAGTGTACTTTGCTATTTATGGGTCCTGCAAGGACATGCAGGTGGACTAAGCGTTCATGAATAATCGTTTCCAAAAGGAGCACATCTCAGAAGCTGCGAACTTTAGCAAGTGAAAATGCTGAGTAAACTGTCCGATTGAGCTTGGCGCTGGCTCCCAACTGCAGAAATGTGATTTATTGGAACCACTGGAATGAAAGCAGATCATTTAACTAGGTCAGAGCAAACCTGGCTAAGTCAAGTGCTCACATGAGTGACAGCTTTTTCAATGGAACAGTTGCTAGATAAGTGGTCAATATTTATGTTCCTCCAAAGTATTGTTCAAAATGGCCAGCCAGAGAGATCCCTGAGGCTAATCAGTCTGCCTCAAGGTTAGGCTGTTCCCTGCCATGCAGCTCAGAAAAGGTTGCTTGGGCAGATGTTTGTAATTTCTCCTTTCCATTTTTTTTTCTTGGCAAATATGATTTGTGCTGGAATCCTTCTAGCAATATTGTCAGCATTGTATCTAAGAGTGAAGTTATTCCATCTACTAGTACGTCCATTTTGAAAAATAGATGCTAAAATTTTTCTGTAAGTTATAAATTTTAGGGTAAATGTTAAAAACCACTTTCATATAGTAGCTCTCACTTTTATAGAGTTTTTAAGTTGTGGAATTCATTACTTGCATTAGCTCTTTTGAACCCTATGAGAAACCACTAAGATAAGGGTTCTTGGACTTACTCATCCCATTTTTATCAATCAGGACCCTGAAGTTCAAGACTGTTAAGTGACTTGCCCGGTCACATGACCAGTCAAGGTCAGTATGGGCTGTAGTGTTCAGGGCTTCCTGACTCAAAGACTGCTCCACTCATTGCCTCTTATGGACTGGAGGATCTAACATTGTTGTATGCTTGGAAGTGATGCAGTCAGTTGGCCTGAGTGTGCCCTCGTCTTGTTAAACATTCACAGACTTGAGGCAGCATTTTTCTTCAATGGTACCAACCTGACATGGCTATTTATATTCTGCCAGTCATTGTGTTGAAATGCCATGTTTACTGGCATAACCCCCTCCATTAAGCAGCTGTTTGGCCACAACGATAAGGCATAATATGGGGCTCAATTATCTGTCATTACAGAGGCTACTTTGGAGTTCCAGTAGAATGGAGTCACTTAGGACTAAGTAATTGAAGAAACAAAGAAGACGTTGAAAGGCTCTTCCTTTTCCTTTCAATGTTCATTCATGGGGCTTCAAGAGTTCTTACCAAGCCTTCAGAGGGACTGTTGATGACACTCACAGTTGAGAAAAAATATACATATATATACTGATTTTTTAAATAGGCAAACACATATTCATTACTGTTGATAATAATTCTATGTATATGAAGAGTATTGATATTCCTACTGAAAAAAAATTAAAGGGAACAGGGGCGATATATCAGTAATGAGTCCTTTCCTGCCTTCCTTCCCTCCTTCCCTCTTTCCCTACTTCCACCTTCCTCCTTTCCCTCTTCCTTCCTTCCTTCCTTCCTTCCTTCCTTCCTTCCTTCCTTCCTTCCTTCCTCCCTCCCTCCCTCCCTTCCTTCCTGCCCTCCTGCCTTCCTGCCTTCCTTCCTTCCTTCCTTCCTTCTTTACTTCCTTCCTTCCTTCCTTCCTTCCTTCCTTCCTTCCTTCCTTCCTTCCTTCCTTCCTTCCTTCCTTCCTTCCTTCCTTCCTTCCTTCCTTCCTTTGTTCTGCACAATCTTTCACAATCTCAGGTGTTAAAAGGTTCTCACACAATAGCCAGACAAAACAGTAATCCAGAAAGCAATAGACCTTTATTAAGTTGCAATTTAACTGACTTAACTGAAGGCCGTAAGAAAAAAAGGAAACATTTGGCACTGGGATTATTTCCCTTTTGGAGAGCTACAAAATGGAGCTTCAGTAATAGCACTTACTTCACCCAAGATGGTTGCAGGAATTCAATGAATGAGTCGAGATATAAGGTAATATGATAAAAATATACTATGAAAATTGCTCTAATTCTTTTTCATATAGAAGTATGATATGACTGGAAAGGCAGGGACAATGCAATTGTAAAGGGTTTGAAATGCTGAAAAAAGTCAATTGTCTTTAATCTCAGAAGTAATCTGAATTATTGGAGTATACAGAGTAGAAAAGTTCCCTAGACAGACATCTTCATTAGGAATATCAT
The DNA here is from genome assembly GCF_027887165.1 of Monodelphis domestica. Classification (NCBI taxonomy): domain Eukaryota; kingdom Metazoa; phylum Chordata; class Mammalia; order Didelphimorphia; family Didelphidae; genus Monodelphis; species Monodelphis domestica. Next base: position 6,721,012 of record NC_077234.1, on the reverse strand, counting down.
TGGAATAATCTATGTAGGATGAATTGGAGAGGAGAACAATTCAGACCAAGATGAATCAATCCCTTTTCACCAGGACACTACATACATGTGCATGTAGCTATTTTGTTGCCTCTGAGTTTTATCTTCTTCAAGCTAAAAGTGCCCACATCCTCCAAGGCCCTCCATTATTCTAGAAGTCCTCTGGAAATGTTATTTCTTATCATTTTCATGTCTTGTGACACCCAGAAGCAATCCTCCCAATGTGAGCTGACCATATATGAATAGAGAAGAAATATTAGCTCCTTACTATTTTAAACTATGACTCACTTAATGTAGCCTACGCATTAGCTTTCTTGATTCCTTCGTCAAACAGCTGGCTCAGAATCCTATTAAAAATAATAATTCTCTACCTAAAGTGAAAAGTCATAATAATTTTTCCATATCAGGGTACCCTTCCAAAGAAGCCCTAATTCCATTTGTCTTTTCCCATATTCTAAAAAAAAATGCCAAATAAAATTAACAAAAAATTTAAACTATTGCTTACATTTCCAGCTATTTTATTTTCCTATCATACTTAATTGCTAATAAGAACTATATCTAATGTGATTTTTAATTTAGAAAAAATTACAAATTTCCACATGATTTTTCCAAAGTTATATAATCTAAGTTGTCTCCCTTTCTTCTTCACTCTCCTCATCCCAGAGTTAGTATGCAATTCAATCTGGGTCATACATACATCATTACACAAAATATGTTTCCTTATTCATTTTTGTAAGCAAATAATCTTATGAAAACAAGACCCTAAAACATATACCCATATAAAGAAGTGATAAATCATATGTTTCCATCTGGATTCCATCTCTAAGGAATCTTTCTATGGAGGGGGATAGCATTTTTAAAATATGTTCCTCAGTGTTGTCTGGATCATTGTATTGCTATTAGTAGCAAAGTTTATAACATTTGGTCATTCCACAATAGAGCTGTTAATGTGTACAATGTTTTCCTGGTTCTGCTTATTCACTCTGCATCAGTTCGTGTAGTTCTTTACATCTTTTTCTGAAGTCATCCTGTTCATCATCCTTCCTTATAGCAAAATAGTATTTCATCACTGGAAAATACACAATTTGTTCAGTCATTCCTCAATTGATGGACATTCCTTTAGTATCCAATTCTTTGCCACCACAAAGAGAGCAACTATGAATATATTTGTACAAACAGGTCCTTTTCCATTTTTTATCTGTTTTGGATATAGACCCTGTAGAGGTATTACTGGATCAAAGGGTATGCATTCTTTTATAGCCCTTTGGACATAATTTCAAATTACCCTCCTTCTTTAGAATTTGTTTTATTATGTCTTGAGGTATCATGAAGTTATTTGCTTCTATTTCCCAAATTCTAGTTTTTTAAAGAATGAATTTCTTCCATGGCCTTTTGAACCTCTTTTTTCATTTGGTCCATTCTACATTTCTTGAAACTCTTTTCTTTATTGGATTTTTGTACCTCTTTTTCCAGTTGACCAATTTGCTTTTAAAGCTGTTTTACATTACTTTCATTTCTTTTTTCCATTTTTCTTCCATATGTCTTATTTGGTTTTTGAATTTCTTTTTTGAGTTATTCCAGCACCCTAGACCAATTCCCATTTTCTTCTTAAATTTGGCCTGTGGTGGCTTGTATCTCACCATCCCCTATTGACTCTGTGCCTTGTTCTCTGTCTCAATATAAATTGACTATGGTTAGATGTTTCTTTTGCTGTTTGTTCATTTTCTCAGCCTTTTCTTGCCTTTAGACTGGGAGTTATGAAAGCTGATAACTCTTATCTCCTCTGCTGATGGCTTGCAGTATTTCCATGAGCGAGGTCCAGTCCCACTGGTGGCTCCAGGGGTTCTCAGAAGGTGAATGAATGGTTAGGTAAAACAAAACAAAACAACAACAAAAAACAAACAAACCAGAAGACAGCTGTGAATATAAATCAGACAAGGGCAAGCTTTGCATCTGATTACTGCTCTGCCATGCCTAGGTGTAGTCTTTATTTTTATACCCAGTTTCTTCACACACAGATACATCTTTCAACACACATATTTGAGTAAAGATAATTTGTAAAATGATACCTTCTTTTAACAAATCACTTGATTAACATTCTGAGATCATTCTATATTCTTGTATGTGATTACAGATTCTGACAGGAATAAATGATTTCATCACAGATGATTTAATTTTCTCATTAACCTGTGAGGAGCTTGAGCTTACAAACAATCAAGGAAATTTACTTATTACTTTTAATAAAAAGAAATAATCAATCAGAAATTCATAAAGACAATTCAATAATCATAACATTGGGGTTGAGAGATCAGAGAGACATTAATAATTAATAACACAATTCAGATTAATTATTAGGCTGATCATTCTTCAGAGTTAGCAGGGAGTTTCTACCAAGGGGAGTTACTGGTTAGTGAAATTAAGACTGAGACATGGTGAAGCTTGGTGTACTTGTACATTTTGAATGGGCCTTCATGATTGATTTATATGTTGGCTTTAGAAGAATATGTTTCTTTACAGGGGGTAGTAGGGGAAATTCTGGGCCTACTGGGAATTATATACCTAAGTATAAGTTAACCCATGATGGTATTTTGGTGATGTTTTGGGGAAGAATGCAAATATATTGCTCTGATATTATTCCTTCTAAGGTTAAGGAGAGAACAAGAATCATATGAATTCCATTAATTAGGGATGTTAATGAGAGAAGTCATGCAGAGGGGACTGTGTGGGCAAATCCATCCTTCAAGTGAGCCACTTTGTGACCTTTTTGTTACCATGAGTGGCTTTGTCAAGGTGTTGTGGCCTGATGGCTCCCAGCAGAGGCTTCAGCACTCAAAGCTATTTTGCCCTGGGGCTAACAGTGCAGGTTTGAAAGGGCCAAGTGCTATGGACTTCCAGGCCTCATTGTGGGCTAGTGCCAGAGCCTAGGACTAGAAGGATGGATGTGGGAGGTGAGGTACTCTTTTGTTTATGTAGGCATGTCTTAGCATCCTGAATTTGGTCTTTGCCCAGATTTGAAACCTGGAAGAGTAGTTGGGGGATGTAATTGGGGGGGGGGGTCAGCCAGCATTCCTCTGTATATAGTTTTGATTCCAGTTCCCCCTTATCCTGTGAAAATCAACTCTCTCTCTACCTTTCAAGTTATGTTCCATAGGAGAACCCTCTCACTGTATCTCACTATTGTTTTTTTTTATTCCTGTTGTTTTGAGGTGCCTTTAAATATTGATTTAGAAGGATCATAAAAATGGTTTCAGCTTTTGCTGCTGTTCTGCTACCGTCTAATTTGATTTTATAATCCTGTCATCATCTGATGGAATGGAGTTCACCCCTTGGGGTATGAAGTTTTGATGATACATACCACTCAAATATATTTCTTTTTCTTAAGTTTTTCTTTCTCTTTTGTTTTTCTCTTTTTCTCCTTGACAGCACCTCTAAACATCATGCATATTACCTAATTGAAAGGTTATAATCCTGAATTTAGATTGTTATGGTATGAAAATAGGTTTGGGATTTTGTGTTTGACTACAGAATTCCATATTGAAAACCATTTTCAAAGAAAAGTCTAGATTTGAGGTAAGGGAAAGCTCCCTAAAAATTAGAACTGTTCAAAGTTAAAATAGTGGCCTCAGAAGTGTATAGATTTTTCCACCTTTGGAATTCTTCATTTATAGCCTAAATGGCTACTGGAGGGAAAAGTTTCCACTACAACCCTTATTAATGCAAATGACAGAAGGCCTAAAAGTCAACTGACTGAATGAATAAACCAAATGAAATGAGTAAATCTTCCATCTATTTGAATAAGGAATAGGTTCTCTTTGGGTCACCAGATGAAAATAGAGAGGTACACATGGGATTGATCTCTGATCGACTAGAAATAGACTTGCTGAGGATGAAAATGGATTCAAAACAGTAATGACCAAAGGGTAAAGCAGCTTCAAGGATTTTGACTCCTTTTACTGTAAAATAATAATGAACATGAAAAGAATGTCTTCTAAGTATCTAATATTTATATTTATTCATCAGCAATACGTGTTCTCTAATGAGGGCCTCCTACTCTAAATTCAACCACAGTCTTCCTATAGACTATGTGTCTATTTATGGTAAAATGTGTTCCAGCTTTTTGAAGCAAAATATTTTGTACCAATTCCTGTGATAATCAATGGGAAATACTAATGGGAGGTTATGAGTGACTAACAGCCCATGATGGTTATGCCCAGAATCATAAAGGGGGAAAAAACACAGAGTAGACCTATTATCTGGGGACCCAATATATCAATGCAAGTGGCACTTAGGTGAGTGAGTACAGAGTCAGAGTCACAAGTATGTAATAGTAGGCATTCTGATTAATGGAAAAAATATTAACAACAATAATAATGCTAAGAGCTTACATTTATATAACACCAACTGTCTCATTTGAAACTTACCTGGGAAGTAGGTGCTATTGTTATCTCTACAGATGCGGAAACTAAGGAAAGCAGAGATTAAATGACTTACTTGGAGGCCTATGGGTAGGATGTATCTGAGGTTAAATTTAAACTCTAGCCCTTGAGCCCCCCAAAAGGTTATACTATATGACTATAGAGGTTCCTTCTGACTATGATATTCTGTAATTTTAATTATCTTTAATAATTTTCTTGATGGTACCTTGCATTATGAATAAAGATGATGAATAAAGAAATGCTTATTCAGTGCAGTCTTAATATCTATGAGGGATTCCTTTGTATCAGATCTAAGCTCTTTCTCCATCATGTGATTCAGGTCCCAAACCTTGCTGAAGTATTTCCATTGGAAATGCCTTCATCATTCAGTTTTCTTTAGAATATCTTCAATAATGGGGAATCTTGAATATGGAAATAATCAAATTCTTTTTTATATTCTTGCTTGATAAAAGAGATGATTGGTAAAACTAGGAAACATCAAATAAGTATTTGGGATTAGACCACTTAGGATCAAATCCCAATATTGCTACAATATACATGTGCACACATGTATATGCACATGTATGTATGTATATATGTATACATACACTAATTCCCATAACATTTTAGTGGAAAGTTGGCCATATATTTGCAACATATATGAGTGGGATTAACTTTCCTTATTTCAGTTGCTTGATGTGTAATCAGAATTGTGCAGGAGGCAAGATGCCAAATGGATTTCCATTGCATACATACACATACACACACAGAGAAAAATACAGATAGATAGATAGATAGATAGATAGATAGATAGATAGATGGATGGATGGATAGATAGATAGATAGATTTTGTGTGTTTGTTACATTGTAGGAGTGAAGAGTTTCTACTGCAACTACTGTTAATAGATTAAAGTGTATGTGAAATAGAAATGTAGGTATCATTTGTTATAAGTGTATATATACACATAAACATGGAATCTTTCCCTCCACATAATTCTGGTCCCACATTAGGCAACTTAAATGAAGAAAGACAATTTCACCTATACCTTTGACAAATATGAAGTCACCATTCTAGTTTAATGGCATAGGAATTAGCATACACAAATATATATATGCATATGTATATGTGTAACAACACAGAAATTTGACCCCAGGCCTTCTTCCTTATAACTTCCATGTATAATTTTAAAGATTAAAAATGTATTTACTGTTGGAAGATAGTTAATTTGAGGACTGCATAGCTCACAAAACTATCTGATGTATTCTTCTACTTCCATGAGACTTATCTTTAATAGTGGCTGAATGTACAGACAGAAAAATCCATGACTAAAAGTAAGCTAATCATCACCAGGCCGTAGAAATGTATTAGTTGATGAAACTATAGATTAATCTGATCTCACAGCACATGAAAGTCTATTGGGAGTAAATAGAATATAATTTTATTGGCTTGTAATGCAATTTTCCAAGTAATTTTATTTTGTTCACTAAATTTTCTCCTTGAATTTGGGTTGAGTATTAAAAGAGAGGTAATAAGAAGGCAACACCAAAGTTTCTGCAATGGAATTATGGATATTACTTCCAAATCAGTTGATAACTAAGCTGAGAACCTTATTATCAACTGATTAATGCTACATTGCATGAATGGAATTAAAACAAAATGGAAATTCATTTAGCAACTTGCCTTCTGCATAATTCTAACCTCAAATCAGGCAATTGATATATGGAAAGTTAAGCTCATTTGTAGCTGTCAGAATTGTATTATCATTATTCCACTATAATTGTATAGATACTGCTTTAGAACATTCTATCTTACAGATGGTGATACATTATAATCATAGTTATATTAATAGATGGCAAAGCATTTTGTTTTGTTTTATAGAAATTCTTAAATCTTTTCTTTTAAAAATATTATATATGGTTTCCCTTTTGACATTAAAAATATTATATTTAGAGGTAAAATTCATTACAACCATCTATTAATATCTGAAGAGTGAGAAAATATTTGAGAGGGAAAATTTTTTAGTTTTATTGCTTTGAAAGAGTAAGAAATGTTTATTACTTCAGAGTTCAAAAACTCATGTTATGGTTTCAGTACTTTGGCTAGAGCCATAGACCTTATCTTCATTTGTAGAATTTTTTCAATCATCAAGACTACATATTAAGTGTATATGCATATATATATATAATTATTTTGAATAATGGCTGAAATATTTATAGTAATATAATGATTTCAAGTTTAGAGATCAAGAAGACTGTATTCACATTCCTGTCCTCTCCTAGAATTCTCAAAAAATGTCACTCTTAATAAGGGCCTTTGAAAGCATATTTTTCATTTAATCATAAGCTTAGGAAGAAGCTTAAGTGATTACATTTAGAACTAAATATTTTACAACTAGCTAATACAAGGATATAACAAAAATAAGAAATCTTATTTATTCTAAAAAAGAAGTGTGTGGTTTGTGGGTGACATGACTTAGCTGGAAAGGTTGTTGTTTTATAAGTTACAAGAACTGAAGTCCAACCCTGTATGATATTTATGACCTGTATGACCTTGGATAAAGATTTGGACAGATATTGTTCTCAGACCATAGTCATGAAAATCACTTAGAACAAAAATATTCTATCTAGATACACTATACTTAAAATTTCTGGGTTCCCCCCTTTTTTGAATAAATGAATTTTAATAACATATTTTAATTTTCATTTCAAGACATGTGGTTCCCACCCCAGAACTGAACTCCCCTTGGAACAAGGAAATATAAATAAGAAAAAAAAATGCATTTAATGATCATGGCTTGCAAAATATTCTGCATCCATTTGGGGTTTTGATTTTATAAGATTATTTACTTACAAAAATAAATAATATGGAAATGTTTTGTGTGATAATACATGTACAACCCAGACTGAATTACATGTCAACTCCAGGAATGGGAAGTGAAGAAAGGAAGAAGACAATATGAATCACAACTTTGGAGAACTTATAGGTAAATTTGTTATTAATGTAAGATAAAGACAAAAGAAAAAAAGAATATTCTTCATCCTCATGCTCTTACTTCTATAATATGGGTAGAGAGGTTTCATTATATATTCTATCTATCTATGACACCATGCCTAATCAATTCAATGCAATGGCGCTCTATTATCTCTAATGTGAAATATCAAATTCTTTCATTTGATTTTAGATTCTTTTACTTCCTGGCACCATTCTAGATTTCCAGCATTTTTCAACTACCCTCCACCATATGCTCTATGATTTAGGAATATCCAAGATTTCCAAGGTTCCATGATTAATCTCAAATGCTACTTTCTGCAGAGGAATTTTCCTACTCAGACACTGATAGTGTTTTCCTCTGATATGACCTTGCATTTCTACTATGTATATAGCTTTCTCCTATGTTAAAATGTGTTTTTCTTTTTTGTCTTTCATTTTATTGCAAGACAGCAGAGTGCCTAAAACATGATGAGAGCCTAATGAATGCTTGATGTCTCTTGTACAATTACTGGTTGCAATTATATAGAATTAAATATCTTTTAAATTTTCTGTTACAGTACTCTATTTTAGAAATTCATCATGAATATTTTTCTCGTTCTACTCATTACTTCCTTTTAGCACTTTATGCAAATCTTCACATTTCTCTGAATTCTCCCATTTCAAATTTCTTTAAAGAGATACTAATGCAAACACACATTGATTAGTGACCTAGTGCAAGTACAGCCCAAGGAAACCCTCAGCAGAAGGAATAGCCTTGGTACTCATAACATCAAGGGGAGCTTGTAGCTGAGAGGTAGAAACCAGCTAAGTTTTCTGAATGTAGGACCAAGGAGATTTCAGGGACAGTAACCCATCCACCATAGAAGTGGGGCTAAGCATCAATATATAGGCAAGATCATAAAAATTCCACTTTTATCTCATGAATAGATAAAAAATAAAATAAAAAGCCTGACCCTGGACAAGTATTTCAGCAAAAGTGAAGGCTAAACTACAAGTTCAGAAGAAGACAGCAATTCCAACATGGAAATGTGTGACCTTCTAAAATGCCAATGAGAAAGAATGTCAGACACAAAATGAACTGATGGAAAGCTCCAAAAGAATATTAAAAAAAAGTAAAATTCTAAGAGACAAAATAGAAAATAAAATAGTTATACACCATAATCCAATAAACCAATTCTAGTAAACATTGTTAAAGCACCTACCAAATGCCAGGTATTGCGATAAGCAATGGGATATTTTTAAATGACAATTTCTGATCAAAAATAAAACACTGGAGTGGAGGGAAAGAGTGAAAGGAGAAAGTTCAGGATTAGAAGAGGAAATCAAAATGGAAAGGGATAAACACATGGTAATCATGACTGTGAATGAAAATAGGATGAACTCACACATAAAACAGAAGCAAATAGCAGAATGGATTAAAACTCCAAATCCTACCATATGTTGTTTACAAGAAACACATTTGAGGGAGGTAGACACATAGGGGAAATGGTAAAAGGCTGGAGCAGAAATTATTGGGCTTCAAATGAGATAAAGAAAACAGGAGTAATAAGAATGATCTTACACAAAGCTAAAAGAAAATTGATTTAATTAAAAAGATAATGAAGATAATTATATCTTGATAAAAGGCAGTATAGCAATGAAGAAAAATCAGTACTCAACATATATGCACAAATACCATCCAGATTTGTAAAGGAGCAACTAAAGGAGCTTAAGGATATAGATATTAAAACTATACTAGTGGGGGAACTCAAACTTCTCCTATCAGAACTAGATAAATCTAACCAAAAAAATAAATAAGAAAGAAGTAAGGGAAATGAATTAAATTTTAGAAAATTTAGAGTTAAATTAGAGTTATCTGGAGAAAATTCAATAGGGATAAAAAAGAATATACCTTCTTTTAAGCAGCAATATGGTACATATACAAATATTGACCACATACTGGGGCATAAAACATCACACCCAAATGCAGAAAAGCAGAAATAATAAATGCAATATTGTCAGATCATAGTGGGATTAAAAATAAAATCAACTAGGGGTCATGAAAAAGCAAATTAAGAATTATTCAGAAACTAAATTATTTTATTCTCCAAAACTGGTGGGTCAAATAACAAATCATAGAAATAATTACTGATTTCACTAAAAAGAATTACAATCAGGAGACAATATATCAAAATGCATAGAATACAGTCAAAGCAGTATTTAGGGGAAAATTGATATCCCTGAGTACTTATCTCAACAAAAGAGAGAAAAGTTAGATCAATGATTTGGGCATGCAACTAAAAAAAAACCTAGAAAAAGAACAAATTAAAACTTTCCAGTTAAAAACTAAATTAGAAATTCTAAAAATCAAAGCAAAAATCAATAAAATTGAAAGTAAAAGAACTACTGAACAAATACATAAAACTAGGAGCTGATTCTATGAAAACAGTATTGATTAACTTGGTTAAAAAAAGAAAGAAGAAAATCAAATCACCAGTATCAAAAAAATGAAAAGGATGATTTCACCTCTAATGAAGAGGAAATTAAGGCAATCATTAGGATCTATTTTGCATGATTTTATGATAATAAATCTGATAATTTAGAAGAAATACATGAATATTTACAAAAATGTAAGTTGCCTAGATTAACAAAAGAGGAAATAAAATACTTAAATATTCCGCTGCCGCATGCTAGCAGCTACTGGAAGCCACAAGTGAGAGCTGGGTGTCAGGTGGGGGTCAGAGGCTGGAGAGCTGCCCTAGGAGGGCATGACAAGCCCTCCATACCAGAGATACTAACCCTCCCTGAGCACCCCATACACCCCGATAATCATATAATATTTCTGTTACAGTATACATTATTTTCCTGGTTTTGATCATTTCATTTTGTATTAGTTCATATAAATCATTTCATGTTTTTCTTAACTCATCCTGTTTATCCTTTCTCATAGTGGGATAGTATTCCATTACAATCATATACCTCCTGTGGGTATCCCTTTGTTTTGATGTAATCAATCAGGGACCTGGAGGTCATTTACCACTGAGATATGCAGGGATATGTAGGCCTTCAGAGAAAGAAGTTGAAACCAATATAGGAAATTGATCCCACAGGTGATTCCCACCTGAGTGGTGCAGGTGAATTAAGGAACTATAATTGGTTCCTGAGATGTGAATTGGTAGAGCTACTGGGTGGAGAAAATTGCTTTTAAGGCAAGACTAAGGATCTCACTGGGATTCTCTCGCATGTCTTCTAGCTGGAATTTGTAACCTGAAGGAGCCCCTGTCAGCAATATACTTCATTCCATCAGGACAACACATAAGGTGGTAGGCTAGGCAACTCTCTACGTCTTTCTTACATTTTCCTCTCTTTACTATCACTATTTTGATGTAATAAAGCTACTAGTAGCCTCAGAGTTTAATATTAAATATTACTTTCCCAAGATTGTTATCTGAAATAGGAAGTTGAATATTCCAACCTAGTCTAGAAAATAATGAATGACCTAGTAAAGAATTAATAATGACCAAAAATCTACCTACAAGAAAAGACTCGTGACACTCTTGGAGAAAGTGTCCAAAAGGCATAGCCCAAATCTCAGACTCCTACATTACAGAAAGAAAAAGAGGAAGAAGAAAACTCTTCCAGCATCAAAAATGAATCAAGCTGAGAAGCTATCAACTAGCTAATATCATATAAGACTTGTTAATGTCAATCCAGAAATAAGAGTAGGTCTTGGAATACATCATTCCAAAAGACAAATGGCATAGAAATACAAACATAAATAATTTACCCCACAAATTTGCTTATAAAGCTTGATGAAGAAAAAAAAGGTATATTTAAAAGAATGACATTTTCAGGCATTTCAGATGAAAAGACAAGAGATGAGGAGGATGAATGAGAAACAAAGATAAAATATCAGAGAAAGCTAGAAGAGTAAATGCACTTGAAAAATTGGAAGAAAGTATATGTTGAGGTAGTATTCTAGGATGGGGAGAAGCAATTCACCTTTAGAACATTCATATCTTCAAAGGATTTTGCAGGACTTACATAAGAACAACATACAGCTTGCATACTGTTTGTTTCTATTTGGAAGTTTTTAAGAGGGGAAAGAGAAGAGAGATTAAAATTAATATACTAAAAAACTGGGGAGTGTAGGGGGGAGTCTAATCATTTTGGGGAAAGGGAATATGAATTTGTTTTTTTTTATCCAAATCTAAGCATGTGAGAATATAAATACAAACCAAGGAATGAGTGGCTTATGTATCAGATGAATTTTACTGTCATTTGAAGTGGACAAAGGAATTTTCAAATATGTACAAGGAAACACACATACACAGAATGGTTTTTAAATACATAAAACTTAACAAGAAACAAGAAAGAACGGGGAAGGTATAGGTAGAGTAATATCAATCAATTGATCATTGCAATAATACAAATTACCTGATTATTAAAGGATTAGAATGGGAGAAAAACAAAATTAAAGATCTAGAATTCACATATCTATCTATCTATCTATCTATCTATCTATCTATCTATCTATCTATCTAATCTCTCCATATATATTTATTCTTAGCTGGTGGAGCATATTGTGCTGTAAAAATGAATAAATAGATGATTTCAAAGAATTCTGAAAAGTGTGAATCGACACAAAGAGAAAGGATCACATTCAATATATCAAAAGCTATTAGAATAGCAATAGGATTAAGGCACAAAACTTCAGAGAAATTTGAAGAGCTCATTAATCAAATAATCAACCATTTCTCAAAAGTACCTCCTCCTTAAGGAGAAATGATGAACAGAAAATGCCTGAAGAGACATGCAGTTTTGTACCTGCTCACTTATCTATTACAAAAGATGTTGGCATTTGAACTAAACTTTCTTTTTGGAGCAAAAACCAAAATCAAACAATCTCTGTAATAAGAAAGCGTAGGCAAGAACATTTTATTCACTGTCACAAGACTTCTATGGAAACAATTTAACTAAGATCTAGCTTTTTCCCCCTTTTTTCATCTTTTCTTATTACTTGTAGTATTTTCTCCTTAATGTAGGGGCTATGGAACTTAGCAATGCTGTTCCTAGGTATTTTCATCTTTGAGTTTCTTTGAAGGGATTATTAGTAGGTGGTTTAAATTTTTATTTTACTCTGTATTTCCCAAACTTCTGGACAATTTTTCTTGTTTATTCCTTAGACAATGAAATAAAAGTTTCTTTTTTTTTATTTATAACTTTTCAGGAGACAAACTATTTTTATATTGTGTGTCTTGATCTATTTTCCAAGTCAGTTGTTTTTTTGATAAGATGACTCATATTTTCTTCCTTTATTTTATTCTTTGATTTTGCTTTATAATTTATTATTATCTTAGGAAATCATTGGATTCTCCTCCAATTCTAGTTATTAATACATGGTTTTCTTGTGTAACTTTCTGTATTTCTTTTTCCATTCGAATGATATTTCTTTCATTACTTTCTTGATTTTCCTTCATTGCTCTTATTTTTTTTCTAATTTTTCCTTATCCTTTTTCATTTGGGTTTTGAAGTCTTTTTAGAGCTCTCCCAACAGCTCTTTTTGAGCTTACAGCTATTTATTGTATTTTGGGGTGTTTCTGATATACATGTTTTTATTTCACTGTCCCTTGAAATTTGAGCTGAGTCTTCTCTGTCCCCATAATAGCTATAATGAGTTGGAGTCTTTCTCCTTTGTTTACTCATTTTGATTTATTCATTTTTGATTTTTTTTTAAATTAGCAGTTATGCCAATATACTTGATTATTGGCTTTTTTATGGAGACCTAAGGTTCCCATTGTGTTAAATGTGTATGTGTTCATTCATTTTTTTCTTGGATCGTAGTTAGTTATTGCCATTTTTATAGGCCAGAGTCAAATTAACCTCATGTGCTTCAACCAGACCCCAGGTGTTTGTCCTACTGCAACTACAAGCAGCCAGACTAGTTTCTGCCGTGGCAACAACCAGGAACCCTACCTTGCTGAGAGTGACCACAGGAGAGGGGCCCTCAGGCCCTTGGCAAACATATTCAACTATGCATATTCTTTCCCCATTCCTCCTCTGCTGTTGCACAACCCTAGATAGAGCAAGTGTCCAGTCTGCAATTTGGGACCCTGAACAGTCCCACATTTGTTAGTAATGAGGCTTGAGTTCCTGTCCTTATGGCCCGGAGCATACTTACTCTGAGGTGTCCACACCCTCAGTTCCAAGACAGAAGGTAAGGGTTATAAAAAAAAGACATACTTTTAGCATATTATCAAATAAGAATTCTGAATAACTATTATTGTCATCTCCACCATCATCCTCTTCCTCATAGCTAACATTGAAGGTTTACAGGGTTTACACCTATACAGGGTGAACCAAAAACCATAGTATCTCAAGGGCTTAAAGTGCCATTAAGTTGTGGGAACATGTTGTAACATCTCATGTGATCTGAACAACATACTTATGAGGTTTATGATTTCTTTCTCACTATACGAATGAAGAAACCAAGGATTCTGAGTTTAGGTGACTCATTCAGGGTCACATAGAAATTAAATGTCTTTAGCAGTATTATTAGCAGTACTAAGATGTTCCTATCTCTGAACCGTGTACTTTACCCATTACTCAACTCAACTACTTCAAGATAGTCCCCAAGGGATGCATCCCTTGTTAAATGGGTAGGAGTCTTCACAGACACAGGGAATCCCTAGGCTATGTGCTGATCGATAACCAGTCATGCATTCAAGAGTGTCAGGTAATACATTAAAGGGTGGCCACACAAAGAAAGCAAAAATATGAGGAAAGTATGTTTGGTTGTGGGGGCAACAGGAATGTATACAATAGAAAGGGATGGAACATTTTATGTTCCTGAACATTTCATGGGAGAGTAGTATAATTGAAGAAAAAATCTATCGGAAAAGATAAGACAGGATGGCATTGAGGTTAATGTAAAGAGATTGGCCTTGGAAATTTGTAACTTGTGAAATATACCAAGCTAATTGAGCAATTAAGTAATTTATACATAATCTGTCAGAGAATATGTATGACAGTCAAAATTTGAACACAGATCTTCCTTACTTCAAGGTTGGCCCTCTATTCACTGTTTCATGAAATCTTTAAGAATAAGGGCTACTACTCTAGGAATTATATGATAAGTAGAAGTTATGAATGACAAGGGTGAGACGTAACAGTTGGAGAGACACAATACAGTCCTTACCCCCTGAATATTGAAGAATTGATTTGATCATATGAGGGAATATCTGCTATGCATCACTGATTAATATAGGATAGATTCTTTATAAAGCAGGACTGGAAAGATGTATTGGTGTGAAATGCTCTGAACATTGTATCCAGTAACAGCAACATTATAAAGATGATCATCTGAAAGATTTGACCACTCCAATCAAGGCAGTAATCCAAGACAATTCCAAAGGAGCCATGATGGAAAATGCTTTCCCCTGCTAGAGAGAGAGAAATAAGGAACTCTAAGTGGAGATTAAAGGATTATTTTTTTTTAATATATTTTATTTGATCATTTCCAAGCATTATTCGTTAAAGACATAGATCATTTTCTTTTCCTCCCCCCCACCCCCCATAGCCGACGCGTAAGTCCACTGGGCATTAGATGTTTTCTTGATTTGAACCCATTGCTTTGTTGATAGTATTTGCATTAGAGTGTTCATTTAGAGTCTATCCTCTGTCATGTCCCCTCAACCTCTGTATTCAGGCAGTTGCTTTTTCTCGGTGTTTCCACTCCCATAGTTTATCCTTTGCTTATGAATGGTGTTTTTTTTTTCTCCTGGATCCCTGAAAGTTGTTCAGGGACATTACACCGCCCCTAATGGAGAAGTCCATTACGTTCGATTATACCACAGTGTATTAGTCTCTGTGTACAATGTTCTCCTGGTTCTGCTCCTCTCGCTCTGCATCACTTCCTGGAGGTTGTTCCAGTCTCCATGGAACTTCTCCACTTTATTATTCCTTTGAGCACAATAGTATTCCATCACCAACATATACCACAGTTTGTTCAGCCATTCCCCAATTGATGGGCATCCCCTCATTTTCCAGTTTTGGGCCACCACAAAGAGCGCAGCTATGAATATTTTTGTACAAGTCTTTGTGTCCATTATCTCTTTGGGATACAGACCCAGCAGTGCTATGGCTGGGTCAAAGGGTAGATATTCTTTTGTCGCCCTTTGGGCATAGTTCCAAATTGCCCTCCAGAATGGTTGGATCAGTTCACAACTCCACCAGCAATGAATTAATGTCCCTACTTTGCCACATCCCCTCCAGCATTCATTACTTTCCTCTGCTGTTATGTTAGCCAATCTGCTAGGTGTGAGGTGATACCTCAGAGTTGTTTTGATTTGCATCTCTCTGATTATAAGAGATGTGGAACACTTCTTCATGTGCTTGTTAATAGTTTTGATTTCTTTATCTGAGAACTGCCTATCCATTTCCCTTGCCCATTTATCAATTGGAGAATGGCTTGATTTTTTGTACAATTGATTTAGCTCATTATAAATATGAGTAATTAAACCTTTGTCAGAGGTTTCTATGAAGATTTTTTCCCAATTTGTTGTTTCCCTTCTGATTTTAGTTATATTGGTTTTGTTTGTACAAAAGCTTTTTAGTTTGATGTAGTCAAAATTATTTATTTTACATTTTGTGATTCTTTCTATATCTTGTTTGGTTTTAAAGCCTTTCCCCTCCCAAAGGTCTGACATGTATACTATTCTGTGTTTACCCAATTTACTTATGGTTTCCTTCTTTATGTTTAAGTCACTCACCCATTTTGAATTTATCTTGGTGTAGGGTGTGAGGTGTTGATCTATTCCTAGTCTCTCCCACACTGTCTTCCAATTTTCCCAGCAGTTTTTATCGAATAGTGGATTTTTGTCCCAAAAGCTGGGATCTTTGGGTTTATCGTATACTGTCTTGCTGAGGTCGTTTTCCCCCAGTCTATTCCACTGATCTTCCTTTCTGTTTCTTAGCCAGTACCAAATTGTTTTGATGACTGCTGCTTTGTAATATAGTTTGAGGTCTGGGACTGCAAGGCCCCCATCATATGTGTTTTTTTTCATTATTTCCCTGGATATCCTTGATCTTTTGTTCTTCCAAATGAACTTTGTTATGGTTTTTTCTAAATCAGTGAAGAAGTATTTTGGTAGTTCAATGGGTATGGCACTAAATAGATAAATAAGTTTGGGTAGGATGGTCATTTTTATTATATTGGCTCGTCCTATCCATGAGCAGTTAATGTTTTTCCAATTGTTCAAGCCTAGTTTTAGTTGTGTGGCGAGTGTTTTGTAGTTGTGTTCATATAGTTCCTGTGTTTGTCTTGGGAGATAGATTCCTAGGTATTTTATTTTGTCTAAGGTGATTTTGAATGGGATTTCTCTTTCTAGTTCTTGCTGCTGAGCTGTGTTGGAGATATATAGAAAAGCTGATGATTTATGTGGGTTTATTTTGTATCCTGCAACTTTGCTAAAGTTGTTGATTATTTCAATTAGCTTTTTGGTTGAATCTCTAGGATTCTTTAAGTAGACCATCATGTCATCCGCAAAGAGTGATAACTTGGTCTCCTCCTTGCCTATTCTGATGCCTTCAATTTCTTTATCTTCTCTAATTGCTACTGCTAGTGTTTCTAGTACAATGTCAAATAGTAGAGGTGATAATGGGCATCCTTGTTTCACTCCTGATCTTATTGGGAATGCATCTAGTTTATCCCCATTGCAGATGATATTAGCTGTTGGTTTTAGATATATACTGTTTATTATTTTTAGGAATGACCCTTCTATTCCTATGCTTTCTAGTGTTTTTAATAGGAATGGGTGTTGTATTTTATCAAAGGCTTTTTCTGCATCTATTGAGATAATCATGTGGTTCTTGCTAGTTTGCTTGTTGATGTGGTCAATTATGTGGATGGTTTTCCTAATGTTGAACCAGCCCTGCATCCCTGGTATGAATCCTACTTGATCATGGTGAATGATCCTTCTGATCACTTGCTGGAGTCTTTTTGCTAGTATCCTATTTAAAATTTTTGCATCTATATTCATTAGGGAGATTGGTCTATAGTTTTCTTTCTCTGTTTTTGACCTGCCTGGTTTTGGAATCAGTACCATGTTTGTGTCGTAAAAGGAGTTTGGTAGAACTCCCTCTTTGCTTATTATGTCAAATAGTTTGTATAGTATTGGGGTTAATTGTTCTCTGAATGTTTGATAGAATTCACAGGTGAATCCATCAGGCTCTGGGGATTTTTTCTTAGGAAGTTCTTTGATGGCTTGATGGATTTCAATTTCTGATATGGGATTATTTAAGAATTCTATTTCCTCTTCTGTTAGTCTAGGCAGTTTGTATTTTTGTATATATTCATCCATTTCTCCTAAATTGGTGTATTTATTGCCATATAATTGGGCAAAGTAATTTCTAATGATTGCCTTAATTTCCTCCTCATTGGAGGTGCTGTCCCCCTTTTCATCTTTAATGCTGTGAATTTGCTTTTCTTCCTTCCTTTTTTTAATTAGATTGACCAGTACTTTGTCTATTTTGTTTGTTTTTTCAAAGTACCAGCTTCTTGTCTTATTTATTAAATCAATAGTTCTATCACTTTCGATTTTATTAATTTCTCCCTTAATTTTTAGGATTTCTAATTTGGTTTTCTGCTGGGGGTTTTTAATTTGATCGCTTTCGAGTTTTTTCAATTGCATTTCCAATTGATTGATCTCTGCTCTCCCTTGTTTGTTAATATGAGCTTTCAGGGATATGAATTTGCCTCTGATTACTGCTTTGGCTGCATCCCAAAAGGTTTGAAAGGATGTTTCGCCATTGTCATTTTCCTTGATGAAATTATTAATTGTTTCTATGATTTCTTCTTTAGCTAAACGGTTTTGGAGTATCCTATTGTTTAATTTCCAATTGGTTTTAGATTTGGTTTTCCATGTACCATTACTAATCATTATTTTTATTGCCTTGTGATCTGAGAAGGCTGCATTCATTATTTCTGCTTTTTTGCATTTGTGTGCTATGTTTCTGTGACCTAATGTATGGTCAATTTTTGTGAATGTGCCATGTGGTGCTGAGAAGAAGGTGTATTCCTTTTTATCCCTATTTATTTTTCTCCATATGTCTATTAATTCTAATTTTTCTAAGATTTCATTCACTTCTTTTACCTCTTTCTTATTTATTTTTTGATTTGATTTATCTAAATTTGATAATGGTTGGTTTAAGTCTCCCACTAGTATGGTTTTATTGTCTATTTCTTCCTTCAATTCTCCTAGTTTCTCCATTAGAAATTTGGGTGCTATATTATTTGGTGCATACATGTTGATTAATGATATTTCCTCATTGTCTAGAGTCCCTTTTAACAAAATATAATTACCTTCCCTATCCCTTTTGATCAGGTCTATTTTTGCATTGGCTTTATCAGATATCATGATTACCACTCCTGCCTTCTTTCTATCAGTTGAGGCCCAGAAGGTCTTACTCCATCCTTTAATTCTGACCTTGTGGGTGTCAACCCGCCTCATGTGTGTTTCTTGAAGACAACATATGGTAGGGTTTTGGATTCTAATCCATTCAGCTATTCGTCTACGTTTTATGGGTGAGTTCATCCCATTCACGTTCAAAGTTATGATTGTCATTTGTGGACTCCCTGGCATTTTGATTGCCTTCCCTAATTCTAACCTTTTCTTCTTCGGCTCTACCTTTTAGTCCAGTGATTTACTTTGAATCAGTCCCCCTTGTCCCCTCCCTTGATGTTTCCCTTTTTAGTCCCTCCCTTTTTGTTCCCTCCCCCTCCCCCCTCTCTTTCCCTCCCTTTTTGTTCTCCCTCTCCCCCTCCCCCCCTTGGTTTTCCCTTCTCCTTACCCTTGTTGGGTAAGATAGAATTCAAGATCCCAATGGATCTGGATGTTTTTCCCTCTCAGAGTTGATTTCCCTGAGATTGAGGTTTAAGTAACCCCCCCCCCTCTCTTCCTCTCCTTCTTATAGGAGTTTTCTTCCCCTCCCCTTCCCCTGTGAATCTTTGTGTGAGAACCATTATTCTATTTGGTCTTTCTTTACCCCCTATTTATACATTACATTTTCCCCACATATTAGTATACATAGGTTGATATAAATGTAGTCCTTATAGAAGAGAGTTTGAGTAAAAGAAGATAACATTTTTCCCCTTTCCTTAATATTTACCTTTTCAGGTATTCCTTGCTCTTTGATTTTCGGTATCAAACTTTCCACAGAGCTCTGGTCTTTTCTTTGCAAAAAGTTGGAAGTCTTCTATTTTGTTGAATGCCCATACTCTCCCTTGGAAGTATATAGTCAGTTTTGCTGGGTAGCTGATTCTTGGTTGGAGACCCAGCTCTCTTGCCTTTCTGAAGATCATGTTCCATGCCTTACGATCATTCAGCGTAGAACTTGCAAGGTCTTGTGTGATCCTGATTGGCATTCCTTTATATCTAAATTGTCTTTTTCTGGCTTCCTGTAGGATTTTTTCTTTTGTTTGATAGCTTTGGAATTTGGCAATTACATTCCTGGGAGTTGTCTTTTGGGGGTTTAGTGTAGAAGGTGTTCTGTGAGCTCTGTCAGTGGATGTATTGCCCCCTTGTTCTAGAATCTCTGGGCAATTTTCTTTGATTATATCTTGTATCACCATGTCCAGTTTGGTGTTTATTTCTGGCTTTTCTGGGAGTCCAATTATTCTTAAATTTTCTCTTCTCCCCCTGTTTTCCAGATCTATCACCTTGTCGGTGAGATATTTTATGTTCTCTTCTAATTTCTTGGTGTTTTGGCTTTGCTTTATTAGTTCTTGCTTTAAAGCCTGGTTTTCTTTTACAGTTTGGTCAAACTGGTTTTGTAGATGCGTGAATTTCTTTTGCATCATTTCCCACTTTTCCTCCCAGAGGGCTTCCATCTTTTTGGTCCTTTCTGATTCAAATTCTTCATGGGTTTGTGGAGAGTTTCTATTTCCTTTGGAAGATTTTGGAGAATTTTCTTGTATATCTTCTTCTATCTGCTCTGTATTTTGTATTTTGGCTCCATAGAATGTGTCCAGAGTCGCCCCTTTCTTCTTATTTTTCTTGGTATTTTGGGGCTTCTGTGCTTCTGTGGAATTTGTCATCTCTGAACGTGGAGGATTGGCTTTTCTTGTCTTTGTCTGGTGATCAGTGGCTTTAGTCCTGGGCAGATGTTGGTTCTATGAGCGTTCCCTGGGTTAAACTGAATATGCCTCACTGGAACTGGAATGGAAGGGTCGGACCACGAGGCCACACTCTCCCCCCGGCTCGCTTTCCGGAAGTTGCCTTCAGAATCGCTGGCCGTGAGGCTGTTTCGTCGGCCTGCGGGGGGATGGGCTGCCGCTTCCCCAAGCTCCGAGAGCACAGACTTTCACTGAGACTTGGATAGCAGGATCCAGCCCGTGAGGCTGTCTTGCCCGCCCTGAGGGTTGCTGTTGTTTTGACCAGCTCTCTGCAGCGGAAGCCCCAGGCAGTAACTTTCACCGGGACTGTAGAAGGCCCTGAGGGTTGTTGTTTCCGAGGACCCTGCTCTCTGAGCCGGCCGGGCTGCGGCTTTCGGGAGCCTTGGACTCTGCGCTCCTACCCCTGAGGTCCCAGGGATCTCGGGTTCTGGCTTTTAAGGGGAGCCGTACCTTTTGAACCGGGTCCAGGTCCAGGAGGAGGGTTCCCAGGGTCTGTGCTGTTGATCGTTTTGAATTTCGGCGCCTTAGGAGCTTCTAGTTTGAGATCGGTCGGGAAGGGTTTTCCGGAGATCTGGACTTCAGCTTTCTCTAAGCCGCCATCTTCTAAAGGATTATTTTTAAAAATACCTTCTTTACCTTTATTGCTTCATTTTGTATTTTATTTTGCAATATGAACAACATGAAAATACTTTTTGCATGATTTCACACACACATAATTAGTGTCAAATTGCTTCTCTTGTCAAGGATGGGAGAGGGATGGCAGGGCAGGAGAGTAATTGGGACTCAGAATGAAATTAGTATTTTTACATATAATTGGGAAATATTCAATGAAATTAATACAAATAATTTTAAAAGAACGGAAAGAAGTTCAGCCAGCTTATCTTCTCATTCTAGTTCCTTTCCTTAAAGGATGGGTTCTGATCTAGACTGTTGACAAGAGTAACCCCATGCATAAGATCAAGAATCCATCATATATTAAGACCTTTTTTGAATATTCTCAAACTGCTCACTTATTCACCTCCTTGATCTTATTTCTTTGATAATGTTCCCACATTATAAAAATGACTGTGTCCCTTCATGGGAAATGAGGACAAATAGAGGGGAAAGTGATATCATAGCTTAAAAGGACAATTGAAAGTCTCAGCCTGAACAAAAACAAATTGCAATATGGTTTATGTGCCAAAGGTGGTATACAGGATGAAGTTTAGTGTAAAAAAAAGAATGATTATACCAGATATCTATGAAAGAGGCACCATAGAGGAGGGACCAATGGTTTCATTAGTACCTATTGGCTCTTAAAAGCTCAAAAAAAGAACCTTTTTCAGTACAATGAATGAACTTCCATGGAAGACATAGGGAAAGGTATGAGCAATCACAATCCTGAGTACAAGGATTCAAAGTTACTATGATATTCTTTAATATTATATATTATTTTTCTAATTATGTGTAAAAATCAATTATAACTTTTTATTTTGAATTTCAAAGTCTCTTTCTCTTTCTCTGCCCATCTCTATTTTCCTCTGTCCTTGAAAAGACAAATAATTTTAAATAGATTATATAAGTGCAAAAATATTTTTGTGTTAGCTAAGTTGCTAAAGGAAAAAGAGACCCCCCCAAAAAAAGAAAGAAAGAGCATGCTTCAATCTACATTCGGTCTCCATAATTTATTTCTCTGGATATGGTAGAAGATTTTTTTTTATCATAAGGCCTTAAGAATTACCTTGGATCATTGCCTTGCTGAGAATAGCTAAGCCATTCACAGTTGATTCTCATGTAATATTGTTTTTAATGTGTATAATACTTTCCTGGTTCTTCTCACTTCACTTTATATCAGTTCATTTTAAAGCTTCCCAGACTTTTTCTGAAACCATCATGCTCATCATTTCCATACCTCAATAGTATGCCATCACTATGATGCACAATAACTTATTCACCCATTCCCCAATTGAGGAGTATCCTCTAAATTTCCATTCTTTGCCAGTAAAAAAAAAACAACAAACTGCTACAAGTATTTCTGTAGAGAGATCCTTTTCTTGATCTTCACTTTTCATCTCTTTGGGATATGGGCCTAGTAATAGTATTGTTGGATCAAAATATGTATGTGTAAGAATTTCAGTTTAGGTTTTTATGCTAATATGAGAGTCCTAAAGTAATATTATGGTCATCAATTTTAAAAATTAACCCTTATATCATGAGTCAGTTAGCCTCTCTTAATAATTTAGTTTAATAGAGGTATAGTAAAGAGAAGTGTAGGAAAGAAGTAGAAAGTATTGCCTAGCTAGATACCCTATAATTTCTGTCCAAAGAAGTCCAGCTCGCCACCTGGCAAGGGCTCCCTCAAGTCCTGATCTCCAATGTGGAGTTGTGGTAGTCTCTTATGCCAGGAGTCCTGGTGGTGCCTTCAGCCTCCTACAAATCCAAAGCAGGAATCTTTGGAACCAATCTTTCCAAAAGCCAGGAAAGGAAGGCCAGCTACTCATCCAGCAAGCTGATGCAGGATCCAGGGGAAAAGTCTCCTCTTCCAGTCTGGCTTGACATAGAGTGAATGACTGAATCCTCCAGCTGGCCTTTTAAAAGCAGTTTTCTTGACATCACTTCCTGTCCCTTACCCACTTTAAGGGAACCAATTGCAGTCTTTCAATTCATCCAGCACTGTCCAGGGAATGATCAGTGGCCTCTGGAGTTGTCACCCACTCTTGCAAGTGACTTGCGAGCTCTCATACTTAGTGACTGGTAAGGTACTAAGTAGGAATACTTAAGTTTTTGATTGATTAACTTAAAAAAATGCTGATTGATTGACGAAAAGAGTTTGATTTTCCTTCACATATTCAAGGATTTCTAGCCCTTTGGGCAAAATTCTTAATTGTTCTCCAGCATGGTTGGATTAGGTCATAACTCCACCAACAGTGTATTAGTATTCCCTTCTCCCACATCCCTTCCAACATTTGTCATTTTCCTTTTCTGTCAGCTGCTATGTTCTTGCATCTGAAGCATCTTGTAGTTCAATCAAGAAGCAAGGGAGAATGATTGAGGAATCTTGGGCAAGAGCAAGACATGCATCGTTGTGACTCAGGAAGTTGATTATTTTAGTGGCGGAAATACAAGTTTTACTGGAGTCAAAAATGGGAAAGGGATGCTCTTGGGGGGGGGGCAGCCTAGCGAAAAAGGAAATGCTGACCCTGGAGGACTCTCTGCTTTTCTAATAAGAAGCCTGTTGACTCAGAAAACTTTTCAACAGTTAAAAAGCACTGGAAAGCCTTCAGCAATTTTAGAATGAAATGGAAACAGGCCCTGCCTACCTGAATTTAAAGTCTACGGATGAGAATAATAGAAACAACAACTAATGTTTCTACTTTATTATACTTATGCTTTATAATGATATCTTAGCTGTTTATTAACACAGTCCCAGGAAACTGGCACTCTTATTATGCCCATTTTACAGTTGAGAAAACTGAGTAGAGCCAAGGTGAAACGTCTGGGATCGCACTGAGTGTCTCACACTCGCTTTTAACTCCTTTTCCTGAGTCTGGGCTCCTGCTCTACCCAGGATGCCACGTAGCTGCCTCAGCTTAGCCTGAAGGTATTCGGAGCTGAACAGAGATGGCCGGACTCCGCCTGCACGCTCATGTGCCCAAAGATGAGGCAAAGAAAGCAATCGCCGGCTGCCTTTCTCTTCCTTCGATGCCACGGCCGTGGCCTCACCAGAGCTGTCAGGCCAGCGTTCCAGGCTCCCAGCCATCCTGACTTGCATCCTCACTGGGGGGGGGGGATTGCAGGAGTCCCAATTAATCCAACATCATGTTGACAGGCTAATACACTTTAGCCACAGCATGTTAATTGGAAATTATGCAAGGAAGGTGGGAGGGAGCTTTGGCTGTTCCAAGCCCACAAAGCCCAGGGCAGAAAATGCTGAGCGCCGGCCAGCTGAGCAGGCCCCCGTCCAAGAGAAGGCCGCAAACCGGCGGGGCGACAAACGGGCCGGCTGGAGTGTGTGACAGTCATCAGCATTGTACAGACGTCACTCCCGTGTTCGGTCTCATAATGGCCCGTTGGGGGCCCGAGACGGCCAAAGAATAGGCCTGGAGCTCCTGTGAGATGTTGAGTCATGCAGGCCAGTGGGAAAGGGGGTGTGCTGGCTCCGGGCCGGCTCCTTCAGAGGCCGGTTCATTGTGCTCTCCCCTTACCCAGCGTCGAGTCCAGGCTGCGCCGCTGTGGCCCAGAGGTCCCCAGGGCCCCTGGAGGGTAGAAAATGCAGGAGTGAGGCAAGGACGGGGCTCCCAGGAACAAGGAATCGCTTGCAAACACGGGCTCTTCTTCCCTTCTTAGGATCACAAACTTGGGTCAGAGGAAAAGGAAAATAGTGGCTCCCCTGAAAGACTGCTTATTCCGTGAGCTGGTTCGGGGATCAGGGAATGGACCCCAGTTCCCAGCGGGAGAGGGCTGTGGTTACCATCTACATCTCCTATTAGACTTTTATGTTCTATTTGCAAATCCTTCCTTTTAAAATGCATAGGGCAACAAGGGGCAGCTGGGTGGCTCAGGGGATTGAGAGCCAGGCCTAGAGACAGGAGGTCTTAGGTTCAAATTTAGCCTCAGCCACTTCCTAGCTGTGTGACCCTGGGCAAGTCACTTGAACCCCATTGCCCAGCCCTTACCACTCTTCTGCCTTGGAACCAATCCATAGTACTGATTCCAAGATGGAAGGGAAGGGCTTAAAAGAATTCATAGGGCAACTGGGGGTGCAACAGGGTGGCTCGGTGGATTGACAGTCAGCTCCAGAGATGACAGGTCCTGGGTTCAAATCTGTAAATCTGGCCCCAGGCACTTCCTAGCTGTGTGACCCTGGGCAAGTCACTTGACCCCCATTGCCTAGCCCTTACCACT
Source organism: Monodelphis domestica (assembly GCF_027887165.1). Lineage (NCBI taxonomy): Eukaryota > Metazoa > Chordata > Mammalia > Didelphimorphia > Didelphidae > Monodelphis > Monodelphis domestica. The sequence continues at coordinate 6,695,550 of NC_077234.1, read as the reverse complement.
CTTCTGCCTTGGAGCCAATACACCATAGTCACTCTAAGGCAGAAGGTGAGGGGTTTTAAATGACGCATAGGGCAAGGATGTCCTCTGAGAAATCAAAGCTACTAATTCTAGGGGTGTTTTCAAAAGCAAAAAAAATATTCTTTTCTATTGATAACTGACCACCAACTGTCTTCTGCCCTTCCTCCACTGGTGACAGCTACTGGAGAATGGCCTCGAACGCTTCTTCATTTCTGTCCTTTTCTTTCACGTTGGCAAAGCATAACCATTCACCTGCTTGCAGGGGAGAAGCGAGGGCCAAGCCATGAATCATTTGCTGGAAGGCCTTTTGCCCCTCTCACTGTTCCAGCAGCTGGTACTGGAGTGGGAAAGAGAGACTTTGGTCCTCTCCACCTCTCTGGGGCTGTTTTATCCATCTGACATTGGCATCTAGTCCTCAAATTCCTAAGGACTGAAATAAAGTCCTGACTCGAGTCAACATGGCAGCAGTGAGCCTGAATAGCGGAACCGAGGACCACAGCCTAAGGATATTCATGCCACCAACACTTCTTAGGTGCCCGGGGGGTACAAGGTTCTGCATTTAGTACTGGGGACAAAGAGGAAGTCTGCTCCCCACTCTCAAGGGACTCAGACTTTTCTGTCATCCTTGAGTCTGCCCACTTATTCACCCCACATGCAATCATTTGCCAGCATCTTTCATTTCTCCCATCCCATCTTCTTTGGACTGTATGTCTTTGTTTTTTATCCACAGAACTACTGACAATTCACACTCAGATCTCCTCTTTAGATTATTGCCTGAGCCTCTGAATTAGCCTTTCTGCCTCCAATTTCTCCTCACTCCAGACCATTCCCCAATCAGTGGCTAAGTTTATTCATTCTAAATGGTATTTCTGATCATGTCAATGACCACTGCTCAATGAATTGCAATGGCTCCCTATTACCTCAGGCTCAATTATAAAGTCCTCTCCTTTTTACATTACAAACCTGTCTGCACCTTCTCAACATTCCATTTCATTCTTCTCTATGTACTCTATGACCTAGCCACACGGTCCTACTTTTTGTTCCTCATACTTGAGTCTTCACCTCTTCCCCTCTCTGGGCTCTTGCCGTGGATCCCCTTTATGCCTGGAGTGTGCTCCATGCTCGTCTCTGGCTCAGAATACCTACTTTCCTTTACTATCCGAATCTCCAGTCTGCTGCAAGAATGATCTTGTCTAGTCCCAATTTCTTTTGTGTTTTGGAGAGATCGTGGATGTGCCCAGTTGCTTATAGGATGTCCCCACTGCTAGAATGTGAGCTCCTTGTGGCCAAGGACAGTGTTTCTTTGCATCCCCAGGGCCGGCCAAATTTGTCCAGTTACTTTTCATTCTCATTCAAATCTTTGAGCCCCCAATGGGAGTGTTCTTGACAAAAATGCTGGAGTGCTTGGCCATTTCCTTCTCCAGCTCCTTTTACAGAGTCACACAGCTAGCGAGTATGGGAGGCCAGATAGACTTCAGGAAGTGTGTCTTCCTGATTCCAGGCCTGGCACTCTATCCGCCGTGCCCCCAGCTGCCCAGGAAGACAGGAAGACCCCAGATAGACAAATGGATTGTGTGAAAACGAGAACTTGATAAAGCCTGTTATTGTTCGGACATATCAGGCGCGTCCAGCTCTTTGTGATTCTATTGGAGCTTTCTGGGCAAAGGTACCAGAGTGGTTTTCCATTTTCTTCTCTAGATCATTCTACAGAGGAGAAACTGAGACGAACAAAGTTAAGTGACTTTCCCAAAGGGACCCAGCTAAGAAGTGTCTGAGGCCAAATTTGAACGCACAAAGGTCATCCCTGTGCCTCTAGGTCCAGCATTTTTATTTACTGTGGCACCTCGATGCCCAGCCAGATCAATAGATAGATGAAAACAGGTCAATACTAGATAGATAAATACATACACACAACCATGGATGTGTAAATCTACGTACATAGTTATGTAGATAGGCAGGACACAACTTGGTGAAGAAGTATTTCATGCCAAGCGTTTCATAAGTGCTGGGGACGTAAATAGAAGAAAGACAATCCCTGCCTTCATGAAGCTTCCATTATAATGCGAGAGGGCCATGTATAAAAGGGATATGGACAGCAGCGGTGTCTGGTAGCAGATGAAAGGAATTGTGGGGCAGATGAAAAAGAGCTAGAGTTCTGAGAGAGGGAGAGTACGTACATTGAGAAATATCAGACCTCCTGGAGGTGTTGGGGAAAAAGCAATCATAACTTTGTAGCTAGCTGGGCTTGTCACGTAGAAATAAATATAATTCAAACAATATAAACTCGATCCTGGAAATGAGACTCTCTCTCTCCCAAAATGAGATTCTTGGAATCTGCCTCGAGGGCCGTGTGGGGAAATATATTTTGATTATTTTATGGACTGCAGTTCATTGTAAGAAATGTTTATTAAGAAAGTATGCTCCTGGGAGCAGCTAGGTATCTTGGTCCCTTTCAACAACGCCATTACCTTTTTTTCTCGTTCTAGATAACATCTTCATGGTGCTTTAGAACAGCTGTGGTTGAAAGGAAGCTGAACCCTACTTGAGCAAATATTAGAATACAGACAGGATGTCAGTGATAGGAATTCTCACAGTTCCAAACACCTTGGAAATACTGATCTTACAGTCTCCCAAAGTGAGCCATAAAAGCCACTGGACATAAAAGTCAGAAGGTCGGGCTAGATTTTTCTTTGCACAGAGCCCAAATCAAATATGAGCTCCAGAGTCAAGAAACAGATTGAAAAATAAGCAAATAATAATAAAAAAGAACCTGACCATAAAAGGTGTCCTCGGGGATATCTGGGTAGCTCAGTGGATTGAGAGCCAGGCCTAGAAATGGGAGGTCCTGGGTTCAAATCTGGCCTCAGACACTTCCCAGCTGTGTGACCCTGGGCAAGTCACTTGACCCCCATTGCCTAGCCCTTACCACTCTTCTGCCTTGGAGCTAATATACAGTATTGACTCCAAGAGGGAAGGTAAGGGTTTAAAAAAAAAAAGTGTCCTCATCAAAAGAAACCACAAAATGCAAATTGATGGCATTGTAACTAGATTAGATAGAATTCTCAAATTCTAGAACTCCAAGATCAAGGAAAAATGCTTTAAGAAAGGAATAATCCTTACCCTGAGTGAGTTTAAAATTCTCTGAAAGAAGGATCACATCTGTTATATAGAATACTTTGTGTGCTGCAAGGTAAAGTGGGGGCCAATAGAGACCTGTGGTGAACTTTCTTAGATCAAACATCATATGTATAAGAAATAAAAGAGCCTGCACAGGTAAGTGGTGAAAGATGGAAAGAAAAGCAGATAGAGAAGAGAACACATTAACGCGGTATATTGAAAGATGGAAAGGATTTTTATTTTAAAAGGCACATGACGGAGTGGATGAAGAACTATCTTTTAAAGGAGAGATGGTTCAAATTCTAGACCTGCTTTGAAGAGAAGCCAACTTCATTTAACTAACTAATGTAGCTTCATTAAATAATCAACCTCTTCACCTCCATGCAACTCTTGAAGACTAAAGGACAGAGTAGTTATAAAACGGCATTAGTAAAGTGAGCTTCTATACTGGAAATATCATTCCACTGATGATATTATAAGTGTGAGGTGGAGGATGGGAGTGGTGAGGGGAGAAGATTCAGGAAAGGTAAGGAAGGAAGCATTGGGATTGTCTGAATGGACTCAAAAGATTGGAGATGGCATGGATTCCAATTTGGAGTGCTGGGAAAGGGATAATCTAAAATCAGGCTGGAAAAGCAATGAGAAAGTGGTGAGAAATTGTTCCAGGGAATAAATGCTAAACAAAGGAGCTTATATTACTTTCAACAGGAAAGAAGTAATCATGTGACAATATCAGATGTATCATATGAGCCTAGAGCCATGTTGGAACACCTATGGCACACATGACAGAAGGGTCTGCTCTCCTCCCTCTTTCTACTGCTAATGAGGTCATTTTTCATATCACTCACCCCTCTTCCCAGAATCCCAATGGGAGGGCTTGCTCCATCCTCTGCCTGGGGTAAGGGAGTGGTTCACATGACTTGCAAAGTTGTAGCTTGGGCACTCGGTCTCTAAAATGTTCACTATTACTGCCCTAGAGCATTCTCTAATAGCAGACCTATGAGGATGAGGCTGAATAGGGCACTAACTCAGCGATAAATTATACTGAAATAGTGGTGATTCTTAACCCACTCTCCTTTTTGTCTCCAAGCCTACAAATGGAAATGCCAAGCTATAATAGACTTGTTTGCTTTATCAAATGTGAGGCCAGTGGAGGTTCAAGAATTTAATAGACTTTTCTAAGTAATGTTTTGTCTCCTAGAAATTCTTCTGAAATGGATGGGAAAATTATGAAAAAAAATATAACCCCAGGCTGACCTTTTGAACATAACTACTTTTGAGCAGGTAGAGCTTGCTATATCACTTATTGTATGGGTTCTGTAGCCTTTTTGTTTGGCTGTTTGTGGTTTTAACACTGTTGAGGACAAGTGAATCTCTCTCTCTCTCCCCTCCCCCCCTCTTCCTTCCTCCCCCCTTTTTTCGTTTGGAAACATAGACATTATGATTTTTTATAATATTTTATTTGATCATTTCCAAGCAAAATTCATTAAAGACAAAGATCATTTTCTTCCCCCCCACACCCCCATAGCCGACGCGTGATTCGACTGGGTATCACATGTGATCTTGATTCGAACCCATTGTCATGTTGTTAATATTTGCAATAGAGTGTTCATTTAGAGTCTCACCTCTGTCATGTCCCCTCAACCGCTGTAGTCAAGCAGTTGCTTTTCCTAATCCCACAGTTTGTCCTTTGCTTGTGGACAGTGTTTTTTCTCCTAGATCCCTGCAGATTGTTCAGGGACATTACACCGCCACTAATGGAGAAGTCCATTACGTTCGATTATACCACAGTGTATTAGTCTCTGTGTACAATGTTCTCCTGGTTCTGCTCCTCTCGCTCTGCATCACTTCCTGGAGGTTGTTCCAGTCTCCATGGAACTTCTCCACTTTATTATTCCTTTTAGCACAATAGTATTCCATCACCAACATATACCGCAATTTGCTCAGCCATTCCCCAATTGATGGGCATCCCCTCGTTTTCCAGTTTTGGGCCACCACAAAGAGCGCAGCTATGAATATTTTTGTATAGGTCTTTTTGTCCATTATCTCTTTGGGGTACAGACCCAGCAGTGCTATGGCTGGGTCAAAGGGTAGATATTCTTTTGTCGCCCTTTGGGCATAATTCCAAATTGCCCTCCAGAATGGTTGGATCAGTTCACATCTCCACCAGCAATGAATTAATGTCCCTACTTTGCCACATCCCCTCCAGCATTCATTACTTTCCTTTGCTACCATGTTAGCCAATCTGCTGGCTGTGAGGTGATACCTCAGAGTTGTTTTGATTTGTATCTCTCTGATTATAAGAGATTTAGAACACTTCTTCATGTGCTTATTAATAGTTTTGATTTTTTTAACTGGAAACTGCCTATCCATGTCCCTTGCCCATTTATCAATTGGAGAATGGCTTGATTTTTTGTACAATTGATTTAGCTCTTTATAAATTTAAGTAATTAAACCTTTGTCAGAGGTTTCTATGAAGATTTTTTCCCAATTTGTTGTTTTCCTTCTGATTTTAGTTACATTGGTTTTGTTTATACAAAAGCTTTTTAATTTGATGTAGTCGAAATTATTTATTTTACATTTTGTGACTCTTTCTATGTCTTGCTTGGTTTTAAAGTCTTTCTCCTCCCAAAGATCTGACATGTATACTATTCTGTGTTTATCCAATTTACTTATGGTTTCCTTCTTTATGTTTAAGTCACTCACCCATTTTGAATTTATCTTGGTGTAGGGTGTGAGGTGTTGATCTATTCCTAGTCTCTCCCACACTGTCTTCCAATTTTCCCAGCAGTTTTTATTGAATAGTGGATTTTTGTCCCAAAAGCTGGGATCTTTGGGTTTATCGTATACTGTCTTGCTGAGGTCGCTTGTCCCAAGTCTATTCCACTGATCCTCCTTTCTGTTTCTTAGCCAGTACCAAATTGTTTTGATGCCTGCTGCTTTGTAATATAGTTTAAGGTCTGGGACTGCAAGGACCCCCTCATTTGTGTTTTTTTTTTCATTATTTCCCTGGATATCCTTGATCTTTTGTTATTCCAAATGAACTGTGTTATGTTTTTTTTTCTAAATCTGTAAAGAAATTTTTTGGTAGTTCAATGGGTATGGCACTAAATAGATAAATAAGTTTGGGTAGGATGGTCATTTTTATTATATTGGCTCGTCCTACCCATGAGCAGTTAATGTTTTTCCAATTGCTCAAGTCTAGTTTTAGTTGTGTGGAGAGTGTTTTGTAGTTGTGTTCATATAGTTCCTGTGTTTGTCTCGGGAGATAGATTCGTAGGTATTTTATTTTGTCTAAGGTGATTTTGAATGGGATTTCTCTTTCTAGTTTTTGCTGCTGAGATTTGTTGGAGATAGATAGAAAAGCTGATGATTTATGTGGGTTTATTTTGTATCCTGCAACTTTGCTAAAGTTGTTGATTATTTCAATTAGCTTTTTGGTTGAATCTCTAGGATTCTTTAAGTAGACCATCATGTCATCTGCAAAGAGTGATAACTTGGTCTCCTCCTTGCCTATTTTGATGCCTTCAATTTCTTTTTCTTCTCTAATTGCTACTGCTAGTGTTTCTAGTACAAGGTGAAATAGTAGAGGTATAATGGGCATCCTTGTTTCACTCCAGATCTTATTGGGAATGCATCTAGTTTATATCCCCATTGCAGATGATATTAGCTGATGGTTTTAGATATATACTGTTTACTATTTTTAGGAACGACCATTCTATTCCTATACTTTCTAGTGTTTTTAATATGAATGGGTATTGTATTTTATCAAAGGCTTTTTCTGCGTCTATTGAGATAATCATGTGGTTCTTGTTGGTTTGCTTGTTGTGTGGTCAGTTATGTAGATGGTTTTCCTAATATTGAGCCAGGACTGAATCCCTGGTATAAATCCTACTTGATCATGGTGGATGACCCTTCTGATTACTTGCTGGAGTCTTTTTGCTAGTATTCTATTAAAGATTTTTGCATCTATATTCATTAGGGAGATTGGTCTATAGTTTTCTTTCTCTGTTTTTGACCTGCCTGGTTTTGGAATCAGTACCATGTTTGTGTCACAAAAGGATTTTGGTAGAACTCCCTCTTTGCTTATTATGTGAAATAGTTTGTATAGTATTGGGGTTAACTGTTCTCTGAATGTTTGATAGAATTCACTGGTGAATCCATCAGGCCCTGGGGATTTTTTCTTAGGAAGTTCTTTGATGGCTTGTTGGATTTCATTTTCTGATATGGGATTATTTAAGAATTCTATTTCTTCTTCTTTTAGTCTAGGCAGTTTGTATTTTCGTATATATTCATCCATATTGCTTAGATTGCTGTATTTATTGCCATATAATTGGGCAAAGTAATTTTTAATGATTGCCTTGATTTCCTCTTCATTGGAGGCGATGTCCCTCTTTTTGTCTTTGATACTGTTAATTTGCTTTTCTTCTTTCCTTTTTTAATTAGATTGACCAGTACTTTGTCTATTTTGTTTGTTTTTTCAAAGTACCAGCTTCTAGTCTTATTTATTAAATTGATATTTCTATCACTTTTGATTTTATTAAATTTTCCCTTAATTTTTAGGATTTCTAGTTTGGTTTTCTGCTGGGAGTTTTTAATTTGATCGCTTTTGAGTTTTTTTATTTGCATTTCCAATTCATTGATCTCTTCTCTCCCTTGTTTGTTAACATATGCACTCAAGGATATGAATTTACCTCTGATTACTGCTTTGGCTGCATCCCAAAAGGTTTGAAAGGATGTCTCACCATTGTCATTTTCCTTAATGAAATTATTAATTGTTTCTATGATTTCTCCTCTAACTAAATGATTTTGGAGTATCATATCTGAAAAGGCTGCATTTATTGTTTCTGCTTTTCTGCATTTGTGTGCCATGTTTCTGTGACCTAATGTATGGTCAATCTTTGTGAATGTGCTATGTGGTGCTGAAAAGAAGGTGTATTCCTTTTTATCCCTATTTATTTTTCTACATATGTCTATTAATTCTAATTTTTCTAAGATTTCATTCATTTCTTTTACCTCTTTCTTATTTATTTTTTTATTTGATTTATCTAAATTTGATAATGGTTGGTTTAAGTCTCCCACTAATATGGTTTTACTGTCTACTTCTTCCTTCAATTCTCCTAGTTTCTCCATTAGAAATTTGGGTGCTATATTATTTGGTGCATACATGTTGATTAATGATATTTCCACATTATCTAAAGTCCCTTTTAACAGAATATAATTACCTTCCCTATCCCTTTTGATCAGGCCTATTTTTGCTTTGGCTTTATCAGATATCATGATTACCACTCCTGACTTCTTTCTGTCAGTTGAGGCCCAGAAGGTCTTACTCCATCCTTTAATTCTGACCTTGTGAGTGTCTACCCACCTCATGTGTGTTTCTTGAAGACAACATATGGTAGGGTTTTGGATTCTAATCCATTCTGCTATTCATCTACGTTTTATGGGTGAGTTCATCCCATTCACGTTCAAAGTTATGATTGTGACTTGTGAATTCTCTGGCATTTTGATAGCCTTCCCTAATTCTAACCTTTCTTCTTCAGCTCTACCTTTTAATCCAGTGATTTACTTTGAATCCGTCCCCCTTGTCCCCTCCCTTGATATGTTTCCCTTTCTAGTCCCTCCCTTTTTGTTCCCTCCCCCTCCCCCCTCTTCTTCCCTCCCTTTTTTGTGTTCCCTCTCCCCCTGTCCCCCTTGGTTTTCCCTTCTCCCTTCCCTTGTTGGGTAAGATAGAATTCAAGATCCCAATGGATCTGGATGTTCTTCCCTCTCAGAGTTGATTTCCCTGAGAGTAAGGTTTAAGTAAAAACTCTCTTCCTCTCCTTCTTATAGGAGCTTCCTTCCCCTCCCCTTCCCATGTGAATCTTTGTGTGATAAAGATTATTCTATTTGGTCTTTCTTTACCCCTATTTACACATTACATTTTCCCCACATGTTAGTATACATAGATTGATATAAATGTAGTCCTTATAGAAGAGAGTTTGAGTAAAAGAAAAAGATAACATTTTCTCCTTTTCCCTTTCCTTCATATTTACCTTTTCAGGTATTCCTTGCTCTTTGATTTTCGATATCGAATTTTCCACAGAGCTCTGCTCTTTTCTTTGCAAAAACTTGGAAATCTTCTATTTTGTTGAATGCCCATACTTTCCCTTGGAAGTATATAGTCAGTTTTGCTGGATAGCTGATTCTTGGTTGAAGACCCAGCTCTCTTGCCTTTCTGAAAATCATGTTCCATGCCTTATGGTCATTCAGAGTGGAACTTGCAAGGTCCTGTGTGACCCTGATTGGCATTCCTTTATATCTAAATTGTCTTTTTCTGGCTTCCTGTAGGGTTTTTTCTTTTGTTTGAGAGCTTTGGAATTTGGCAATTACATTCCTGGGAGTTGTCTTTTGGAGATTTAGTGTAGAGAGTGTTCTGTGAGCTCTGTCAGTGGCTGTATTGCCCCCTTGTTCTAGAATCTCTGGGCAATTTTCTTTGATTATATCTTGTATCATGATGTTGAGTTTGCTGTTTATTTCTGACTTTTCTGGAAGTCCAATTATTCTTAAATTATCTCTTCTTCCTCTATTTTCCAAGTCTGTCACCTTGTCAGTGAGATATTTTATGTTCTCTTCTAATTTCTTGGTCTTTTGGCTTTGCTTTATTAATTCTTACTCGTTGTCTTCAAGTTGCCTGATTCTGACTTTTAGAGCCTGGTTTTCCTTTTCACTTTGGTCAAACTGGTTTTGTAGGTGCGTGAATTTCTTTTGCATTATTTCCCACTTTTCCTTCCTGAGGGCTTCCATCTTTTTGATCGTTTCCGATTCAAATTCTTCATGGGTTTGTGGAGAGTTTCCATTTCCTTTGGAAGGTTTCGGAGCATTTGCTTGTGTTTCCTCTTCTATATCCTCTGTATTTTGTATTTTTGCTCCATAAAATGTGTCCAAAGTTGCCCCCTTCTTTTTTTTCTTGGAATTTTGGGGCTTTTGTGCTTCTGTGGAGTTTGCCATCTCTATCTGAGTGGGGAGGATTAGCTTTTCTTATCTCTGTCTGATGTTCAGAGGTTTTAGCCCTAGGCAGATTGTCTGTTCTATGCAGTTGTTATTCTGTCTTCCTGGGGAAGCCAGGAATTGCTGGTGTTTCTGTGTTACTGCCTTCCTCAGTTCCCTCCCAATGCTTCTCCTTTGCCTTACTTCCACACTCTGAGCCTGGCTTGGCCCTTTCCTTGGGGTGTTTGTTTCTGTGCCTTAGCCAGCCAGGAGAGCCAGCACTCTGAGGGGGGAGGGGCCGCGGCTTCCCGGAGCTCCAAGGGCTCCTGATAAGATTAACTTTCTCTGTGTTGATCTGAGTATGCTTTGAGGCAGGGACCTTCTGTGAGACTTGGATGGAAGGATCCAGCCAGGGGGCTGCAGGCTCCCCCATCTCTCTCTGTTTCCCTACTGTCTGGGTGCCCCCGTGACTGGGTCAGGTTGTTTTCAGGAAGAGGCCTTCAGGATAGCCAGCCCTGAGGCTCTGAGGTTTCCTCTCCTGCCTCGGACTCAGAGCTCTGGGTTGGGGGGATGGGTCCTGGGACCTTTCTTCTGCCTACCCCTTAGGCACGAGTGGTCTCGGGTTCTGGCTTTTGAGGGGGCCGTACCTTTTGATCCAGGTCCAGGTCCAGGAGGAGGATTCTCGGGGTCTATGCTGTTGTTCGTTTTGAATTTTGGTGCCTTAGGAGCATGTAGTTTGAGTTCGGTATGGAAGGGTTTCCGGAAATCTGAATTTTAGCTTTCTCTAATCCACCATCTTGACCTGAACGACATTCTGATTTTTAAAATGAGAAAGAAAGGAAAATCCTTCCCTGCTTACTTCATTTTGTTTCTGGCAGAGAAACAGGCCTGAACATTTTGTTTCTCTTCTTAGGTATTCATCCCCATTTGTTCTGTTTCTGGAGACTGACATGAGACCCACAGATGGGAGTTCAAGTCATGGTGACCTTGCAGCCAGGATTGCAATTTGAATTATATAAGGAGACAAAGTGTCATGGAAGCCCTGAGAGGTCATGGTATTGGGATCTCAAAGCCACAACAGATTGACTTGTACCTGGGACTTTCTTCTAACGGAATTAAACTAACCTGAAAACCTAGCCCCTTTGAGAGCAAGAGACGGAGGTAGTGTAGGAGAGAATTATGCCTCTCACATTTGGGAGAAATAAATTTCTATGTTTGTGACTAGGTCTTCTCAAGCACATATTTCTTTGTTTAAGGCTCTATGTTACATAAATTAATAGACAATTTTTGGAGCAGCTGGGTAGCTCAGTGGATGGAGAGCCAGGCCTAGAGACGGGAGTTCCTAGGTTCAAATCTGCCCTCAGACACTTCCCAGCTGTGTGACCCTGGGCAAATCATTTAACCCCCATTACCTAGCCCTCACCACTCTTCTGCCTTGGAACCAATACACAGAATTGATTCCAAGATGGAAGGTAAGGGGTTAAAAAAATAAGTAATAGACAATTTCAAAGTGAAAGCCTTGTATGCAGTAGAAAGAGAGTAGAACCAGAAGGACAATGTATACAAGGACACTAATAATGGAAATAATGGAGAATTTCAATGACTTGTAAAAGCTGATGAATGAAATGAACAGAACCAGGAGAATAAGTTATACAATAACAAGGTCTTGTGTTTTAAATGACAGATGACAAAGCTGGAAAGACTGATCAATGCCTTAACCATTTGTGATTCCAGAGGACCGATGATGAAACATACTACTTAGCTGCTGACAGAGAGAGGTAGTATTTGTTGTTTAGAATAAGGCTTATATGTTTGTATAAAGAGCCATAAAGGAAACTTCTCTGGCTTATCTAAGCATATTCTTTTCTTTATTTTTCTCCTACTAGAGTAGGAGAAGAAGGAAGAAAAAATAGATTTCCATTTTCTATAAAAATAGAAGTGGGCACTACATGTATGGGGACATTGCACACACTTTTAGAAAACATATTGTTAATTTTATTGGTATTACAAGAGACCTCTCACAGACAAAAGTCATCTGGAAATGGTTGTTATGTAAAAAGAAATCAACTTTCTCTTACATAGCAGTTGTGTAATTTCTGTTTTTATTAGCTGTAACATATTACAAAATTGACTCCATATAATCAGAGACTTTTAATATTACGCACAAATCATAACTATACAAAACAGTATTAAATTAAATTTGTATTTCACATTTTAAGGACACTAAACACAAGAAATTACAGTTGTATTGACTGTTATGGCCACATAAGGAAAAAAAAAATTCCATTAGCCTCAAAATGAATCAAATATGTTAAGAGAGCTATTTACAACATTTACAGCAGCTGGTGTTATGGGTTGGTTATATTTTATTAGAATTGGGGAAGAAAAAGGTGACTCATGACCTCTGAGTCTCCTGATAGATGAAACAAAAATATGCATGTCTCAATTTTACAGGAATATAATAGTGATCAAAAATCAGAGGCCTCAAGGTCCTGATCAGAACCTTGGTGTATGGAAGGACCACCGATTTTACAAGTGTGAAGACCTGGGTGACTTTGGAAAAACCACTTCACTTCACATAAACTCAGTCTGTCTCTCTCTCTTTTTTCTTTAGGGGTAAAATGAGGAGATTGGAGTAGATGTTTCTTAAGGTCTCTTTTAGATGTAAATTCTAAGGAAAGTAAGCATTTACCTTAAAGCCATATTTGTATCTAAGATATAAGGCAATGATCTTACTCATTTCATAACACATTGGATTACAAACTTTTAAAAATATGTCTGTTAAAAAATCCTCAGCCCTAGGTTACCTGCCCTAGATTTCTTGGCATATTTAAAAGTATGCAGCCCTTCAGTCTTTATCTAAGGATGAATTCTCACCCACCCAATTGTAGTATCATTCTCATAGGCTTTACGCCAGGAAACGCTTTTAGGAATCTAGGATATACCTCTACCCCTCCCTTTACACATGAAAAGCAGAGGGTTTGCTGAAGGCTCTTTTCACAATTTGTTTTTCCTTCCAACTGACTACAAATGCACCAAATGATAATGGAGAGAGGGTGAAAAATCATATTTCAAATAGGACAGATGACAAAGAAATGATTCCATAGTTAAGGGATTAGACTGGACCTTTTATTGCAGAAATTAGAGAGCATTGCTTTCCACCTAAATGTAACTCTCAGACCTTTAGAGGAATTATAATTTGAAATCCAAATAAATTAATAATGAATGATAAAGGAAAAAATACATATGTATATTTTTACACATGTAGGCATATGTAAACATATGTATAAATATGCCATATGCTTAAGGTAATAATCTAAAAAAATGAGCCCATATTTCACATATGAGAAATATAAATAATTTAATAGATATTCAAATCTAAAGAAAAAAATGTGCTTACAAAATATGACAAACCATGTAAAAATAACCATCTCAGACCATCTCAAATGACCACTTCACTATTGTAGTTCGATGGGACTAGAAATAAAGATCATAAAATTAGTCCCTGGGAGGGATGGCAAACATGAGAAGAGGCAATGGGTAGTCTTTGTTCTTTCTTAATGTCTAGCCAGTAATAATGGATCTGGAAGAAGGCCACCTACATCTTTTGGTGACTCATCTTGGAGAACTTTGGGAACCCTGGTCATGAACCTAAGGCACACATGCCAGAGTGGAGCACTCAGAGCCCTCTCTGTAGGTATGCACTCTGTTGTCCCCACCCCAGAACATAGTTCACCATAGACAGGGGGACATGGGACCACAGTGCTCCTCATCTTTCTGCCCAACAGCTCAATGAGAATACTTCCTCCCTCCCCTGTGTGGGGTTAAGTGGGGGAAGGGGCTCACAGGCCTTGTGAATGTTCCAATTCTGGCACTTGATCTCTAAAAGTTTTGCCATCATTGTTGTAAAAGGATATAGCTATAAGCCACACATGAGGGTGATAGGGTCACAAGATATATCTTTATATGATCACTTTATCAAGATCTCAGATCATTTGAAATCTGCAGGCTAAAGTTTTTCTCAGATAAAGTTTGAATATCTTGTCATTTATCAATTTATTTCTACTGTTTTGAGTTAAAAATAAATTAATTTCTCAATCATTTTCATGCATGAAATTCAGAATATATTATTCCCTACCAGTTGACTCTTGAAACCAAAACAAAGATATTGTGTTATTCAGACCTTACTCTATAGGTGTCAACTTAGAATACTTTACCATGATTGTTCTTTTTTTTTGTTCATAATTTCTTCCATGAGGGGAAAATTGTTTCTGATATCATCTTAAATAATTTCAAAAGCTATACATGATATTTTCTAAAAAAGCTACTTCATGGATTGTAACTCAGTTTCCTTCTTTCTACATCAATGCAGTGGACATGTGCTAAATAATCATTTATCAGTGTGAAATCAATACTTGACTTTTGTTAAGATTTTCAAGAAACTCCACAACCACTTCCAAGAATTACCCTCTCTCTTAACCTTGTTTTATTCTTGATTTCTGCTTTCATCCTCATTAATTTATCTTTAGAAAGTTACTTATTAAGGAATTCTCCTTTCTTTCTTTTTCCCTAACAAAATTATTCATAAAAATGCAAGGATGCTGGGGAGTTCCCCAATTCTATATAAAGACTTATATTGCTCATGATATCTTGAATTTTCTGAGAATTCTCAATCAGATAGAAATAGATATTGAAAAGTGAATGAAGTTTAGCTTCTTCAATAAACATGCTTCAACTCTGAAAAGTTCAGAGGCTCTTATAGCTTCTATTCTGGAAGTTCATTTATTGGCTGACATATTTCATGAGAGAGAAAATTAATGGCCACCATCAAGCCAAATTATTAAATAAGCCTTAAAGATTTACCTTCAAGACAACAAATACCTTTTCCTCTACAAATCTGGTATTTTCTGAAAAGTACAAATAAAGTAAGAATAGGGAAAAAACCTGAAAGTCATTGCAAATGAATAAGTAAAGGGAGAGGGAAGTTATCAGGCCACAAAATTTTAATTTAAAGATAATCAGTGCATACTTCCCTAGCATCATCCTAAAGGACTGTCTTTTTTGAATGTTTAATCATTCTCCATTCATGCTAAAAGACTGCTTGCCCTTTGATCCAGTCACTGCTTGGTTTGTACATAAAGAGATAATAAGGAAAAAGACTTTTACAAGAACATTCATAGCTGTGCTCTTTGTGGTGGCAAAAAAATGGAAAATGAGGGGATGCCCTTCAATCGGGGAATGGCTGAACACATTGTGGCATCTGACAGAGATGGAATACTACTGTGCTCAAAGCAATAATGAACTGCAGGAATTCCGCGTGAACTGGAACAACCTCCAGGAATTGATGCAGAGGGAGAGAAGCAGAACCAGGAGAACAATGTATACAGAGACTGATACACTGTGGCACAATCGAATGTAATGGACTTCTCCATTAGTGGCAATGCAGTGATCATGAAAAACCTGGAGGGAATCTATGAGAAAGAACACTCTCCACATTCAGAGGAAGAACTGTGGGAGTAGAAACACAGAAGAAAAACAATTGCTTGATCACATGGGACGAGGGGGATATGGCTGGGGATGTAGACTCTAAATGAACATCCTAGTACAAACATCAACAACATGGAAATAGGTTCTGATCAAGGACACATGTAAAACCCAGTGGAATTGCGTGTTGGCTACGGGAAGGGGGGGCAGTGAAAGAATATGACTCTTGTAACCAAGGGATAATGTTCTAAATTGACTAAAGAAAATTAAAAAGAAAAAAGAAAAAAGAATTCTCTCTTCAGTCCAGAGTGAAATTAGAGGCTGACCTAGCTTGGAAAGTGGGTCTGTATTGGGATGGAGATACTAAGTATTATTCTCCAGATTACTTTTTTCGTAAGCTTATAATTTATCTGACTAAAAGGTAAGAATCTATGGTTCACTATATACAAAGACTGTTTTTTTATTCAATGTAGCGACTCAGAAAGGAGCAAGAGAGTTCAGTTTTCTTTTGTACTAGCTAAGATAGAAGAGGGATGTCCAGTGGCTTATGCAAACCCTCTTTGGAGGCAAAATCCTGGGATCCTCTTAGAAGCCAACGAAGGCATGCTTGCAGATCTAATCAGCATCCCTGGGCGAGAGTCTGGGGTGGCTGCTGTCCATGGTGTGGATGCTGGATGAGATATTGGCCTTGGTTATTAAGACACACAGGCCTTCCCCATTCCTAGCAGTAAACTGGAGCACACCCTTCATGCATGCTGCCTACCCTTTGTCTGGGGCTCTTTGGTGGCCCTGTTGGGCCTCAGTAGATAGATGATGGTGGGAGACAAATGGCCTCCCAACAGAGTCCACATACTTGAACACTTTCGACCATTCAACTTGGGGAGAAATAAGCTCAGAACAAAAGGCAAAACCACAAATGTGCAAACTGCTTAACTAAAGGCGAGGAGTAGTCAGACTGGTTAGAATGGGAGCAGTGTGCTTGTGTTGTCGACCTGTAGACAACTGGGAAGAAAATACCTTCGCAAGGTCAGGGTCCAAGGGAAGAAGTGGCCCATACGTGTCTCTGTGTCAACAAGCCAAGGAGCACGTGGAAGAGGCATGGGGAGGCTTCAGTGTGGGTCTGACAGCACTTTGCTATTGCCTAGAGACCCCGAGGGGAAGGACCAAAGGGGAGAAGTTGGGGGGAGGAGGGGAGAATGTTCAGGATTCCTTCCAGGCCCCAAAGGTGAGGGTCCAGTGTGAGAAGGCTCCTTGTAAACACGCAGCAGCTTTGTGGCAGTGGTCAGCAGTGACGCTGGGGGCTGGGGTTTCCTAAGACTGTTTGGGGACCCAGGTAAACTTCCAGCCTTCTTCATCTCGCCGCACAAAGGCTTGTCCCTGCTGGAAGGAATGGGTTTTCACGTGGCAGTGGGGAGTCAGGGATGTGGAAAAGACCACATCAGTCTTGTTGGGTGAGACATCAGGGCTATAAGCGGGCGAGTTAAAAGAAGGGAAAGGGGTAGGGGAAAGGCTAGGCAGGGTTTGTAAAGCACCTGCTTGGTGGGGTACCCCAGAGAAAAAGGCCAAGTCTTCTGCCTGCGGTCTGCCTGTGTTGTGCAAGGGTGTCGCCTGACCATTCTCATAAGGAATGGGCAGACCCACAATGCCACTGTGTTCATAGCTGGCCTCCTCAGCTGGAAACTGTGGGAATGTGTGTCGTTCAGGTGGAGAGATCAAGGCACTGTAGTTAGCTGGCACACTGTCATCGATGGTGTCAAGGTCTTTCAATCCGAGAGTTTTCAGGACCCAGGAGTCCACAGCTGGATTTGGCAGCCCCTCACAGGCAGCAAACTCACTTAAAAGCTTTCTCTTGGCATTCTTAGGATGGGGGGTATCCGTGGCAGAGTACCTTCTCTCCCTTGGTTTCCTCTTTCCACTCTCCATGCATCCGTAGACTTTGGTAGGAACACTTTGCATCAGCAGTTTCTAGAGGAGACAAAATCAGATACCACTAAGAAGGGAGAAGAAAATAAGGAATCCTCCAAAAAGGACTTATTGGGCACCTTCAACCAATAAAGCAAAAGCTTTTATTGTGTTTTTCAACAGCTCTGACCTTCTGCCTTGAAATCAATGCTAAGTATCAGTTCCAATAAAGAAGAGTGGTAAGTGCTAGGCAATGGGGATTAAGTGACTTGTCCAGGGTCACACAACTATATCTAAGTGTCTAGGCCCCGATTTGTACTAGGACCTCCCATCTCCAGGCCTGGCTCCATACCTACAGAGCCACCTAGCTTGAGCTTTTAAACATTGGAGGGGCCTGATATTCCTGGATACCTTCTTCCACGCTGAATGTAGAATCTGTGTCCTTGACTTGTTTTCATATATACTCATTGTAGTCTGTGGGCCATTCAATCTTACAGCTAATGGGAAAAGGTTCTACCTGGCTATTTTCTGGATGACACCCCTCATGGAAGTTGGAGGAGACAGAAGGTAAAACTGAAAAGTTCACTGAATTTGGAGTTGGAAGTCCTGGGTTCAAAAATCCCAGTCTTGTCTTTTGGTGTTTGTGTGACTTTGGACTAGTCAACAGATATATTTGGGTTTCCTTTCTTTTCCTCATCTGGCATGAAACAGATGACCTCTAAAATGCTTTCCAGCTTTGTATCTCATGCCCTCTGAGCTACTGTAATGACCGCTAGGGAAGCTATTTAACATGGGACAGCAGAGCTTTCAGGTATTGGGCTCTTTGAACTGAACCATTTGATACAACTTTCTATTCAGAGGTTCTCAATAAGGCAATTAAAAGAAGAAAAGAAAACCACCCACTAGAGCTGTTAAAAAAATAAAAAAGAGAGACTTGGGGCAGGGGAGGTGGGTGATGACTCCCAAAGTGCATCTTGGAATTTCCTTCCCAAAGCTCAAAAATGTTATTTGTTTTATTCTTCAATAAACCCTAAGCCTAGTGGGATGACACGCCCTATTAAGCATCATACATTAAATCCCAGATAAATCCTACCTTTGGCAAAAAGCCAGGGCTGAAAGCTGAGAAAGAAAGTGGCCACATACCACGAAATGAGGTGAGAATCATGGCGGCCGGCACATCAACATCCCTCTGCACTTAGGAAGCCTATTAAAAGGAGCAGGACAATGGGAGGGGGCCAAAAGGGAGTCTTTGCTGTGTTTGGCTCATGTCTATAAGGCCTGAGGTATACGCTGCAATATATGGCGGCCTGGACGCTGCTTTCCTTCAGCTCCATCTAGACCAGAGATCCTTAATCTGGCACTGGGGGATGTTCCAGCCTATATTTTGATAACTGGCTTTCAGCAGAATTGGTTCTCTTGTAATTCTGTATATAGTGATTTCTGCATTTAAAGCATGATTCTGAGAAGGGGTACATTCACAGGACTGACAAAGATGGCGATACGAGGGAAGGAGAAGAATTCCTGCCCCAGAATTTCAGTGAATTTTGTTCCCATCTCTTCAGAGACTTCTTACTCCGGGCTGCCATCACCCTCTGCTTCTGAGCTTGCCCTTCTCATCGGAAGCTGCCTTCCCACCTCAACTCCGGATATCTATTCAGGCTAAGATGTGACCTAACAGAGTGCCATGGACCCCCAGGGACGACCTGTTGACATGGTCCCAATGGTGTCTTCCAGTTCTACAAACAAATCCTTTCCGGCTTGACAAACCAAAATAACAACGCGAGCACAACTTATCACATCATGGCATTTGTTAGACACACAGACACACACACACACACACAAACACACACACACACACACACACACACACACACACACACAACTCTGTAGGCAAAGATGATATTGACCCTAACAGAGCACCCGTGTTTTGCACATGCATATTCTAGACACACATTCTGGCCTGATTGTTTTTTGTGGCTAACAGGCCATATTTTGGGAGAAATGACTAAGGCTGGGACTCTGTCTAAACCCTTGAAAAATGGCCTTCCTCTGTGTAAGGCTCACTGACTATTGAGGAACAAAATCTATACCTTTTTCTGCCCAGAAAGGACTCGTGACTCAGCTGTGCCTCTTCAATGAACTTTCTCCTTCCAAACTCAGCTCAAGAATACCTACTTACCTTGAACCTTTCCAAATGCTGGTGCTCTCCTTCCCCCAATTCCATGTTTGTTGTGTTTATACAGGCACGTATATATGTACATGTAATTAACATATGTGAGCATATGTGTTCATGTGTGTTTATGTGGGTGTGTGAGTGGACAGCTTGTCTCCTCACTTAGAAAGTAAGCTCTTGGAAAGCTTGGATAGTTTCCCTTTTGTCTTTGAGGCTCCAGCCCCATGGATAGTGCCTGGCATTCAGGAGGTCCTTAATACTTGCTGTTGGCCAAGGAAGCCAGGTTTCAGGACCTGCATTCAAAGTATCTCTCAAAGAACCTCTGCACCTTCCTGCAGTTTTTTCCAGGAACTCAGCCTCGCCCCCACCCCTGCCCTGACCCCCTTCAACAGGAAAGCAGCTCCTACCTTGGCTCTCTCCTCAAGACATTTCACCAGGGCCGAATTCAGGTATTGTCTGAGGCTGTTGTTCTCTTCATGTAACCTAGCCAGTTCTTCCTCCTTCTGCAGCAGGGTGTCTTGGAGCTAGGGAGGAGAAGCCCACAATGGTGAAAGTCGCTCTCCAGTATTGACTTTGTAACTTTACCAATTGGCTCCTGGGCCTGCTTCAACTCGAGTCTGGCTTTGTTTCCTTTCTGAAGACAGTCTCAGGATACTCTGGGCCTGCCTTCGAGCTGTCCTGCCCAGCCCCCACCTGACTGTTCAGTTTTCGGTTTTCAACCTTCACCTTTGCCTGTTCTTTGCGAAATATCTGACAAGACTGCAGCACTTCCAAAATGGCAGCTCTGGGACAATAATGCAGACATGAATGAATGCAGGGAAACAGAGAGCACCTCCCACTGGCCCAGCAGAGATGGGGTGCAGACAGAGCGCTCTCCTGCAGCCTTTCTCCCTGCACTTCAGGAATGTGCTTGGGCTCTTTGGGATCTGTCTTATGGACTTGGGTGGAAAGGTCTCTGCGAACAATCAAAGAAGAAAATCTCTGAGTTGGGAAGGGAAATGCCAGATAGATGAGATTGCCTCAGTTTTTCTGATTGTGTAATCCCATTCCAAAGGCCCTATCAGGAACAAGAACAGGGAGCTATTTTTAAGTGAAGGAAGAGTAGCCATGAGAAAGGGCGCTTTCTCTCAGAACTCACGTGGCTCTTTGTCCCAGCCACCAAGAATTACCTGCTTGTTTCTGTAGAGTTGAGAGGAGAGTTGATTCCCTGTCCCAGCATAGTCCTCATGGACCAAGAAGTCCAAATCGTTGCATTGTTCTGTGGAAAGATATAAAGAGGACAAGCAGGAAGATACATTTGGTTGGCCCTGTCTAGGGGAGAGAATTTCTTTGAGGGCCTTGGATGGACATGGGAGGGGGGAACACTTGCCACACCTATCTGGCTATACTAACAAAGCTCTTGGACCTCTTCTTTATCCTTGCAAACAGTGCAGGCTGGGGAGTTATACAATGAGAGCCACCACTCTATGAAGTGAGTTCTGAATGAATTGGGTCCTGAAGGAAAAACACAATCAAAAAAGTCCATTGGCTTCACCATGGTCAGACAACATGGTGTATGTTTGTTATCTTTGATGTGAGAGAAGGACAGCCATTTTTGCTGCAGACCTCCTATCTGAGTCCTCACAAGTGAGGCCTTTTCACCCAACCCTTTGGTGAGGAGAGGCATGTCCTGTTCTAAGGGTCCTTTTGGGTTCCTCATATCAACAAGCAAGATGACAGAAAAGAAAGAGAGAGAGAGAGAGAGAGAGAGAGAGAGAGAGAGAGAGAGAGAGAGAGAGAGAGAGAGAGAGAGAGAGAGAGAGAGAGAGAGAGAGAGAGACGGAGACAGAGATAGAAGAAAGAAAGAAAGAAAGAAAGAAAGAAAGAAAGAAAGAAAGAAAGAAAGAAAGAAAGAAAGAAAGAAAGAAAGAAAGAAAGAAAGAAAGAAAGAAAGAAAGAAAGAAAGAAAGAAAGAAAGAAAGAAAGAAAGAAAGAAAGAAAGAAAGAGAAAGAAAGAGAAAAAGAAAGAAAGAAAGAAAGAAAGAAAGAAAGAAAGAAAGAAAGAAAGAAAGAAAGAGAAAGAAAAAGAAAGAAGGAAGGAAGGAAGGAAGGAAGGAAGGAAGGAAGGAAGGAAGGAAGGAAGGAAGGAAGGAATGGTACCAGGGAATATAGCAGCATCTGAATCACCCCAATAAAAGAGTGTGTAGGAAAAAATCTCTGCCTTTCAAATGGGTTAGTCCATGAGGGAAAAAAGAAAACATCCAGATAAGCTGGGTTTTAGTGGTCAGAAAGGTGATTTGGTCACTGTCTACATATTAACTTTAAAATGCTATCAATAGTTGCTATGCACAGTATATATTTTCAAAAGAAATAGTAAAGTAAGCTATAATCGTGTCTTTTAACATATATTTGTGCATGTTATAGAGTCTGCTTATGTTTATGCTTACATGTACCATGATACACAGATGTCACATGCATATATATATATATACCATATATGGATACATGTGCATGTGTTTGCTATTTAATAACATTGCCTATTCATAACTGTCTTTGCCACCTTTGGACTACAAAAGAATAAAGAGATTTTGTCTCAATGGCTCTGGAGTCAATCTGTGTTGATAATGGAATGTGCCCTCAAGGAAAATGGCTCTCCTTTCTGGGTATATCTGCCTGGGCAGATGTGGCATTGGTCACCTCTATGGAAGATCTTACTGTCAAGTGTTCAGATTGCTTTCCCTGGGTGCCTTTCCTGGGATGTTCCATCCTACCCCAAAGTATCATTTGAGTGGGCTTCCGTCATCTCTACTTCCCTTTTCTTGTGTCCCAAAGAAGTGTGAATTACATTGGAAGCAGCAAAGAAAACTAACACAAGAGATAAAAACAAATAATGCCTCTGGCATGACCCCATGGGTCATGCATGCATGTAATCTCCATCTCCATCTTCCTTCTCAATAGACATTCTGTCTTTCAAAAGCACACACTCTGTTAAATGAGATCATTTTGAAGTCTGGGAAGAGGAGTCGGGTTTGGGCCTCAGTTGTTTGGTTTAGTCTGGTTTCAAATTATGTGGTAGTAAAGAGATGAACCAATGCCTCCTTCCTCTCACTCCTAAAATCGTGGTGTCTTCTAACTGCTCTCCACCACATGTAAGAAAGAACTGTGTGGGACAACTAAAAGTTTCCCTTCTTAGAAACTGAGGTGTCTCTCTGTAGCTATTCTACAAACTTGAAGTTGCGTCCATTATTATTAGTGAAGGCCCTTTTAGACCAGCCATTAATATCAATCCCTGCAAGGAAGAAGAGGTCATGGTGTGAGAAATAAATTTTATACCCTGGCCATTTGGGAAGGGGCTCTTGCTCCATCCCTGCCCACTGCCCAAAGATATGAGACTTCTTTTAGTCATACAGAAGGACCACTGATCACTTCCAAGACTCTGGAGATAACATCTCCAAGAACATCCTTTCCTTCTTTCAAACCAATAAGGCAGGACCCCAGCCCCAATCCAAAAAGGTTTAGCTTCAAATGGCATTTTGACTTCAAAAGAGCTCAAAGAAATTGGACAGTTCCTGATGCCCACACACCTAAAGATCACCTAGTCAGAACAAAGACCCTCAGCCTTTTCCCAGAAATATAAATGGTGCCCCAGTTCATACATAAGTGTTGTTGCTTAAGAAGGCATCCTCCCAAGGCCCCCTCAGCTCACTCTGTTCTGGGATGCATGAGGATGTGGGCTTCTGGGAAAATGTACTAGCAGCCCCCTTATTTCTAGTCAGAACTCCTTCCCCCTTCCTGACATTTTCATCATTGGATGCAATGGGTATGTTTGGGTGCCCGAAAGCTCCCAGAGCAGTGCTGGGGAAAGCAGAAGAGTAAGACTTACCCTGTGCCTGTGGCTCTTGTTGCTGCTCTCTGTTGTCCAGGAGACCAGCAGCCCAAAAAGAGACCCAAGTTTCCCTGGAAACGTCAACACTGGATGCTGACGTTGAGGTGGAATGGGGGCAATTATCCTCCTGGCCCCCTGCAAAGTGCTGGTCTTGGCAGGAGAGCCTGGTGCTCTGTACAATAAAACAAAAGGGGTGGGGTCCAAGGATGTGGGGTGATGCCAAGCAAGACAGAAAAGGTAGGAGGAGGAAGGAGACATTAGATACACTTGAAAGGAATTCTGAAGGTATGAGAAGTTGGCCTGTGTTTCATTTGTGAGTGGGTAAAGTGCACAAAATATCATTATTATTATTATTACTATTGTTATTAACTTCTTGCTTTGACCAGGGACTAAAATACAGCAGCCAATCCTTTCAGTTACTTGAACCATCTCCCATAAGTCGCTTCACTTTGTTGTAGTTTATTTCTTGCTCTTTAGTGGGGAGATAAGATTGTGACAGGACAGAAACCCAGAGGAGTGCTTGGCATTCCCAATATCCTCACTGAGTCATTGTTCAAACCCAAACTGACTGCACCTGATCGATCACCTGCACCTGAAGCTGGCCCAGGACGCCACTCCCTGCTAACCAAAAAGGCAAGGAAAGAAAACCTGGGAAGCCAACCCCGTCCGCAAAGTCTGAGACGCATTTACTGCCATTGTTCTGACATCACTCACAGCAAAGTGGGGCAGGGGCCAACCATCAAGCTTTGGTCAGGGGCTCCCACAGGAGGGAGAGGGACCCTAAGTAGCGTTTCACTTCCTGATTCACCTGAGATAGAAGCCCCGCCTCCACACTAAAACAAAAATCAAAGGATGTTTTCTTTTTGTTTCCCCACAGACAGCTCATCCGAGCCAGGAAAACGGTGCCACACTCGAAGCCCCGCTCCAAGCCTAGCTCGTGCAAGAGGTGTCGATCATTTTGCACCTGCCAAGCCTTCATTCACACATATTGCATTGAAAATAAAAAAAAGCCAGTTAAGTCGTTAAGCTGGGTAGTGCGCTTCGGTTTGCACGTCCAGGACGACTCTGAAGTCCCCATCCGCACCCGAATTTGAATCGCAATTCGAATAGGATGTACAAAAGATACCCGGAAGCTTCCAGTCCTAAGCGCTCTCCCCCCAGGGTGTCAGTCCTCCAGCGCAGCCACCGCTCAATACTTGGCCTCCTCCTCCAAGGAATCCTCTCTCTCCATCCCGGCCCCTTCCAACGGTGACGCCAGAAGCAGGCAAGAGGAGGCTAACAGGGACGCAGCCTGTGGGCGTTCTTAGCACTGATAAAAGTTTCAGCTCCCCGAAGTCCCCAACTTCCGCAGCGGCAGGGTTGGGAAGGAGCTTCGGAGCATCACCACAGTCCGCTTTTCTTGGGCAAAATGCAATCCCAGGTGCTTGGAAAGCGGGGAGGAGAGTCGGGGACCTGGAGGAGAAGTGCCTAGCCCGGCTGCCCTGTAACTAGCAGGAAAGGGGGCTGTTCTGAAGCCAGCCCAGCTCGGAGGCCACAGACGCAGCAACTCGAGCCAAGTTTATCAAGTAAAGGATTCCCTCCCCCCCCCCCCCCCCACACACAAGAGCAGGTCTTGGGCTCCGGGACAGCCGCCCCATTACATAAGGAATACCTGGCAGGCAGCAGAAAAGCCCGCAACAGGAATCCAGGCTCTTTCCTCAGCTGGCCAGTGATCTGCAAATCCGAGTGGGGGGACGGGGGAAGGTGAGAGGAGTGAGGAGGGACCGGAGGTCTGAGAAGAAAACCTGGCAGCAGGTAGGCAGCCCTGGGCAGGAGAGCGGGCGCGCAGGGAGAGCCTCCAAGGAAGCTTGGCAAAACTAGCCGGAGGCAGGTGCAGAGATCAAGAAGCGGAGCGAGCGCTGGGAGAGAACCTGTTGGCCTCGCAGGTGCCAGGGAAGTCTGGCTTCCCGGCTGGCAGAAGCCCTAGCTCAGCGGCTCCACTTTCTAGTCCAGCCCAAAGGAGGAAGGCGCCTGCCCTCCCAGTCCCCACTTACCATCTTGCTGGCTGGGGCCGCAGGAGCCGCAGCCGGAGCGCACTTTCTCCAGTCCCGCCCCACAGAGGAGCTTTTTAAAAGGCAGGGAGGGGGCGAGCCTAGGAGGCGAGTTCTAATCCCCAGGAGCTCCTAGTGACGCTTCTTGGCTTTCTGGGAACGCCGCGATCTGATTTGGTGCGAAGCTGTCAGACTTGTGACGTGAGGGCACAGCCTGGCAGCCGGCTGCTCTAGGGTCACTGTGGCCCGCGCGCAGACGGGGAAGGGAGCGGCCCCGGGCGCAGGGATAGGGCCAAGGCCAAAGCTAGCAGCGGGACTCCGGATGCCCAGCTGCGGAACAGGGGTGCCTAGAGCCTTTGCAAAAAAGGCCACTGACTCCGCCACGGCGGTGCGTCAGCGCGCCACGCTCTGTGCGGCTGGATTCCCACAGACGGAGCGCACAGCGCTGAGCGGTAACTGGGGCTTTCAAAGAGTTTGGAAAGGGAGCGCCCCTGTCTCGAGGGTTCGAAGGAACCTAGCTGGAAAAACCCGCGACGGAAAGGTCAAGAACAGCGATGGGGGAAAGGGGCTAGAGGCATGGAGAACTAGAGCAGCAGCGGGGAGCGGGGAGGGGGAGAAAGCGCCACGCGTGCCTGGGGGAGGCCAAGCTACCTGAGGGAGTCCGCAGAGAAGACTGAGCAGCAACTGCTCAGAGGGTGTCGCTCCCTGAAGCCTGGAGAGCCTTTGTCCGAGGTCAATCCCTCCCCCTCCTGGAAATAAAAAGGTAACTGAGGTCCGAATGGGGAAGGCTCATGCCCCAAGGCACCGGCATTAGTTAGAAGTAAGTAGGTCAGCCAGCCCGGATTTCTGCTAGGTGTATAGAGATGGATGCAGGGACATTCAGGGTTCCCTCGTGTCTAGGCTATAAGGAGAAGTTGAGCCATGGGATCCGACCTTGGTCGGATCAAGCATCCTCCCTGGGAACTCAGCCCATTAGCAGTGAGCCTGAAAAGAGAAGGAAAGGACGAGTTCCCTCCTCTTCCCCATTTCCCACAGCATTAAACTTCGTGCTTTTGTTCGGGTTCTATGGACAAAAACTGCTCATGCCCCAGGCACCTCCATAGCCTCACCTGGCCTCTAGGTGCCGGGCTTGCCCAGTCTCCTCTGCCCTCACTTCCAAGCAAAAGCAAATTCCCTGAAGGGACCATTAATCTGCTCCTGCTTGGCCTCAGCCACAAAATGTTCCAGTCAAAATGTCCTTCTCACCAGTTTGGGAGTTCTCCCCTCTCACTGGAAGGCCAATTATTGCCTTTGCTTTTAGACCTTAGGACTTAGCTGAGCTTAAATGAATTCTGAGCTTGTCATTCATTCATTCATTCATTCATTCATTCATTCATTCATTCATTCATTCATTCATTCATTCATTCATTCATTCATCCATCCATCCATCCATCTATCCATCCATCCATCCATCTATCCATCCATCCATCCATTCATTCATTGGAGCAAATTCCTTGTTTTCTGAAGAGGCTATCGACATACCCATCATCCAGACTACACAGGAAGGAGAAACTCCTCCCAGTTTCTCAAGATGCTTCTCCAGGTCTGCCCAGATTTACTGCCCAGAAGGGCAGTAAAATGAAGGGATGGAAAGAAGAGAGGAAGCAGTGGTCCTGCCCAGCTGAAAACAAAATCTCCCAAAATGTAGGAACCCAGAGCCTTTCTGAGGTGTTTGCTTCTGCGTTTTAGGGTGAAAAGATCCCCTTTAATCCTTAGTATTCAGGTAGTCAGGAAGAGGTCCCTGTTCCCAGTACTCTGAAAGGTGACTGGCCCCAGCAGAGTGGGGGGACCGCAGTATAGAGGTAACAGGAAGAAATCTTTGTCTAAGGACAGATCTTGGTTCCTTAGCCTTAAGGGCATCATTCACACGTAGACTCCTTTGCTAAATGGGAAATAAATTTCAGACACAGCTTGGTACTAAGGAGGGGCAGGGAGGAATGGAATCCAGGCTCATCTTGAAGATCTTATTTGTCTACTTTGGAATGGGGTTGGGGATCACAGACAACAGTTGATTTTACTCTAATCAGTAAAAGAGAAGAGTGCATCATACCCAGAAGGGATGATATGGGGATCAGTGAGCTGCTTTGCTCTTCATTAAGGCATCTTGATTAAGGGAGGGAAAAACAGCTTCATAGGGAAGCACACTATCAGAGATTTGCATCACCCCCGGGAAAAATAAAAGGAGAGGAGGTTGTAGTTTGTGACTGGATAGAGTATGAGACTCTGAGTCTGAAAAAAACTGATATTAGTACAATAGTTATAGAAATTGTAGGACCCTGAACAAGTCACCTTTTCTCCTCAAGCCTTAATTCCCTAAGCTATAAAATGGGGGTTAAAGTGAATCACCCTGTCCATTATGTAAATTTCTTTTAAACCCTTACTTTCTGTCTTAGAATCAATACTGGGTATTGGTTCCAAGGCAGAAGAGAGGTAAGGCCTAGGCAATGGGGGTTAAGTGACTTGCCCAGGGTCACATAGGTAGGAAGTGTCTGAGGTCAAATTTGAACCCAGGACCTCCCATCTCTCAGCCTGACTCTCAATTCGCTGAGCCACCCAGCTGCCTCCCCCATATATAAAAATGTTGACTATTATTCATTTGGGTTATGGATTTTGAGATCAAAAGGACTTCAGAGGGTCTTTAGTCCAACCCTCTTACTTTAGATCTGAGGAAACAGAAACAGAGAGGTTAATCAATTTGTCTAAGATCTCACAGGTTTTAATTTCTAAAGTCATCTTTGAACTCAAGTCTTTGGGCTATAAATCCAATATATTGGTCCTTCCCTTTTGGATAGGAATTTACAAGTAAATGCTTTCAAAGTCATTTGTTGATAAACTTCTAATAATCCCTATTGTCTGAAGTACCTCCTAGCACATAAGTATTTAAAAAAGGATTTTGGAGGAGGACAGTGTGGAATCCCAGTGGATGGGCATCAAAGCATACTCTTAAAGCTGAGCATTTTGAGATCAGTGAGGAGGAAAGGAAAGTCAGAACTAAGAATAAGGCATGAAGGATCTGTTGTCAGTGGCCAGAAGTGAACCAAATTCATTTTGTAAAATCATAAATTAAGAACTAGAAAGGACCTCAGAGGAGATCAAATCCAAGGCCTTCTCTGTTCTCCCTTCTGCCTTTTCCCACATGAAAACACTGGTACCCGAAGGAGGACATTTCTCTAAATAGAACCTCCCTCCACTTTGAAGGCAGAAACAGCCTTATTGGTACAATAGAAAGTGACTTGGTCAAGATAGCAGAACTAGGAATAAGATGGTTTCCAAGCATCCTCTTCCTACCATAAATGTTGCTGGTCCTCTCTAACAATGACCACAGTAACACGAGAGAAGAGTGGACATGAACAGACTGTACTGGGAGTGACATTCACTTGGAGGAAACACACGTGACCAGGCCAAAGAAGTTCACAGATTTGGGACTTCAGAGCCCTGAAGTCCTTCCTTTTCTAATGATGAAATAATGCTGTTACTCTATTGGTATAACAGCATCTCCTTGGGGAAGGTCACTCCAATGATGCTCTTGGCTTTGACTCCTCTTCGAAGCCCTACTATCTCCCAGCCTTGCTAGATCTCTGGAATCCATCACTATTTCTTTCCCTTCTTTTAAGAGCTGTGCTTCTTGAACCTATCTGCTGTCCTCATGACCTCTCTCCTCCTGCTGCTGAATTTGGCTTCTACTACATAAGATATTTGCTACAAAACACCTTGGCCAATGGTGGGAGAGGGAAGATGGAATCTATTATTAAAGGAACGGCAGGGATAGACACATCTTTTAATGCATCAGTGTCTCATCTCTAGGTTACCTGCCCAATTTGGTGGTCTCATCCATGGGGAGAAGGGAAAGGGCAAAGGTCCATGGACGCCCTCCCATTCCCCCTACATTTACAATACCTGCTTCATGATAAAAATCCAGATTTAGGCATAGTGAGAGGCTTGACACATTTTTCTTTGTTGATTAAGAATGCTATTCACCGCTCTCTCCCTCTCGGAACAAAAGGTTCATTTCAAAACTGTCTTTTGTATTGTGGCAAAGAGTATGGTATGAAAAGGGGCTAATAACAGAGGAGTTGCTGAGTCGAGGTCCTGTCTCCCAGCAGGGCAAAGATAAAATAGCTGGTAACTTGACCTGCATGCAGACCCAATCTGTAGACAGGCAGAAGTATAGTTGTGAGCAAAGGTGATCTGGAGCACTAAATAGGCTGGCATATGGAATGTGATTTCATTTCTCCCCTGGAGAACACTTTCTTCATTTACCTAAAAGCCCGCCCCAATGCTACAGAGAAGGGAACCATTTACTTGGCCTTCCTTCCACAGCTGCAGAACCGTACTCTATCCCTGGAGAGATGTATTATTTTATCAGCTTGTTTTTCCTTAAAGAAAATATCGGTTCTTTAGCTTCATCCCACAAAACTCCCCACCATGCTTGTTGTTGGCTATAGCTTAGCAGATAAGAGGTTGTTCTAGCAGGAGCCTCAAATTTCCAAGGTGGAATGCAAACGTTGGCCAACGTGAACCTCCTCCAGGAGTTCGCCCTCAGTGAGGGTGGGAGGGTTTGTTGGGATTGCCATATTCCCCATCACTAGCAGCCAGAATTGTTTCTAGAAGATGCTGTCATAAATGCTTGTTGAACGGAATTTCCCTGTTTGTTGAAAAGGCTCAGGACCAAAGCAGTCAGGGCAAGCTGAGAGATTTCCTAGTAAGAAGAATGTTGGATTTGTACCCCATCCTGTAATCTTGCTAGCAACAAGGTAGCTGCAAGAAAGCATCTCTTACCCAACAAGTAAACTCAGTAAGTGCCGTGAAACTGAGAAAGTTTAGTCACCCAGTGAACAAGGGGTTATTTCATTCTATTTCCAGTCCAGTCACATATTTTAAAAATAGATTTATATTAGAAACAAATTTATCCAAATCAAACATTTAGGGACAAAATCATGGTTTCAGCCTTAGCAGTGAGGTGAGTCCTAGAGTTCTGACAGTGTCTTTGGCTAACTCAATTCATGGATTCAAATCTGGCTTCAAACATTTACCAGCTGTGTCCCCCTACGCAAATCATTTAAACTCTGTTTGCCTCAGTTTCCTCATCTGTCAAATGAGCTGGAGAAGGAAATGGCAAGCCACTCCAGTATCTTTGCCAAGAAAACTCTAAACCCTGTTTGCCTCAGTTTTCCCATCTGTCAAATGAGATGGAGAAGGAAATGGCAAGCCACTTCAGTATCTTTGCCAAGAAAACCCAAACATGGAGATAGATAGATCTGAACAACAACGTGTCTCTCTACAGATGATGAAGCCCCCTGTAACCCACTTCTGAATCTCACTTTGCTGACTGAGGCTACTAGAACAGTGAAGACATCTCAGCACTTCACTATGTTTCCCCTTGCCAGGGAAAAGGAAGTGGAGTAAACAGCAAACTTCATGTATTAGAAGATTGGTTTAAAGAAGAGAAGGAAGAATGCAAAATGATCGACCTGTCGGGCCATAATAAGGAATGAGAAGAATTTTGTTGTCAGCTGATTCCTGCTGCTTTGAATTGCTGGGATCTGAGATGAAAGGATGGGGCTGAACACAGTGGGAGCATTTCTCCTTCCTCTGAGTGGTTCACCAGACAGTTATTCCTGTTTTGGACAAGACTAGAGCCCTCATTTCTGTAGTGTGTGCAAACTAGAGTACTGAGCCCACTAGAGGAATGCTGCCCGACCCCCACCCCCTTACTGTTATATCCATATACAGGACGGTAGAAAGGACCTTTCCAATGAGATCAAATGGGCCACAGCTTCTGGTCCCAGGTCCTGCGCTACACTGGCAGATTCTATGAAGCATTTCATTTCAGACAAGGATGAGAAGAACTTCTCTGCTCCTCAGTTCATCTAGGATTCTAGTCAGAAGGGACTTCGGGCCTCCTTCCTTCTGAAAGTGCCATTTATAACACCTTTGGCACTGTTTGAAGTTCCCAAGTAATGGGGAACTCATTACCTGTGATTAGAACTACAAGTGCCTTTGGGCATTGGAATGGGCACTAGTCTTGCAGCCATATCACCAGAGATTGAGGCACAGCTGCAGCAGCATCTACCTGGATGAACCTGGACAAAGGACTTCAGTGCTCTAAGCCAAGGTGTCCTGATCTGTAAAATGGGACTCATAAGGCTTACAATGATGACGTGACAGGGTTTATCTGGCAAAAGGAAACTGGTCCCTGATGTGTAAATATACCTGCAAATATATGTAAGTGAAAGTCATTATCCTTCCCTGCACCTTAAAATCTGCCCCATAGTCCCATTTGCCCAACACAAATCAGGTGAAGATTCCTCTTTAAATGGCCCTCTAAGACCTGGCCAGAGCGGTTTACATGGACTTCATCCAGATCAGAATACCTCTGGGCTATTACACTCACCTGCCTTCCACCCCCAACCTCACCCTAACCCATCCGCCATTAGCTTCTAAGGTGCCAGAGCATGTCACTGGCTGTTGCTGAGATTTTAGTGCACCAAAATCACTTGTTTTGCCTCCAGAAAATGTTTTGGGGCTCTCTTCACCCAGTATGTATTTGTGCAGCATGACCCCGAGGGCACGATTTCTCTTTATTACATTTTATGGAGCAAGTGCACCTAGAACACAGAGCCTGCTAGCGGGCTGCTCACTGCCCCCAACACTGAGCCTTTCTTCATGGCCACATTCCAAATCCAGTCACTTGTCAGCTCTTCTTGCTACCTTCTGGGAACTTCTCTCTGTTTCCTTACCTTGCTGCCATCCGCTATCCTGGGGCAGATCACCTGGGTCTGGACCTCTTGCATCTGGGCTCCAGTACTGGGGAAATTAGTCCACTCCCCATTGGAGCTCCTGCCCTAGGCTCCAGGCCAGGCAATTGATAGCCAGATAGCACTTACGGGTGCGATAAGTAATTGCAAGCCAGCACGCTTGTCCCATGATACCTGCTAGCTGGTTGGCCCAAGGCATCAAAGCTTGCCTTCACATGGCAGCCAATTGTTTCCCCAGGTCAGCCTGTCACCTGTCTGCTACCCAGCACTCCCTGGCCCCAACCAAATTTTCTGGCTCTTACTCTGGGCATGGTAATGAAATCAAAAGTGTCCTTAATTCAGGAAAGTTGTGTCAACTGACTGCTGTATACGTTAAGCTGCCATCTTTAAAATTCCTTCCCTGGTTACCACGCCCCTCTTCATTCTGTCTTCCTTTATTAAAATGTAACCTCTCTGATTTTTTTTCCTTTGTAAACAGTATGTGACTTGTTTTACGTGATGAACAGAAAAATATGTATCAAATAATCTATATGTACAGTCTTTATCATATCACCTGCCTTCTTGGGGAGGGGGAAGGATCTGGGAAAAGAATGACATTGAATTTTTGGAAGTAGCTAATGTGAGGATTTGTTTCTCTTGGAGAAACATATTTATTGTAATTGATTACATATTTATTGCACAAATTTTAACTTCCCACAAAGCAAAGGCTCTTTGTCTTTCTTTGTCTCTATCTATCTGTCTCTCTGTCTCTGTCTTTCTCTGTCCATATTAAAATCTTTAAAAAAAAATGGGTGACACCATAGCGCATGGAGCCCTGGACTTAAAAATCAGGAAAACTTGAGTTCAAATATCACCTCAAACATTCACTACCTGTGCGACCCTGGAGAAATCACTTAATCTCAGTTTTCTCCACTCTAAAATGAGAAGGTTGAACTTGCTGGCCTCTGGTCACTTCCTTCTCCAAATCTCTGATTCTACATGAAAGGTATAATCTGACGGCCATTTTTATCGGCCATTTCTAAATTCACCAAAATGAAGAAATGGAGAGATCCTAAAGGATCAGTGTCTTATAAATCCATGTGGACAAAAATAAAAACACATTTGAGACTTGATTCCATAAAACACTTTGGAAGCTACAGTCCTCCAAGGATCCGGGATTTCTTCTAGTCAGTATACATTACTAAATGCTTCTAATTATGCTTCAGGAGGTAATTTATGCAATTGTTCTGGTAATGGGCCTCTCTGAAGGTACCAAGGCTCCCTTTCAAATGAAGCCAGATAGACTAACAGATCCATTTCTGAGGCCTGGAACTTCGCTGAACCTACTGGAGTTTATATTCCACTGGACTTGGGCATTTAAGAATCCATATTCACCTCAAAGCTGTCATGAGGCACCAGTGTGGAAATCTGGAGGAGAAATGGATTTACAGTATGGAAATAATAAACTATAATTTACAGTGTTATTTATTAGAGATAAATATTATTGAACACAGTTATTTCTGTTTTGAAAAGAGCAAAGAGTCTCATTTGTGTGACTGAGAATGTACAGGGGAGCCTTAACATTCCTTTTAACTCTAATGATTGTTTTTTAATCAATGAATAGTACATGTAATAGGATTTTGTCTGCCATACTCCTCTCAGTCAACTGTGTGACTACAAAGATACTTTCTGCTAAAGGAAATGATCCACAAAAGTCTAGCTCCTTCCTTTAAAGAATATCTTCCCTTTAAAAGCAAGCTTCTTGGGATGAGTTTCTGAATTGGAGAAATTAGCATATGTGTTGGTAATTCCTGATGTATTCAACCAGGAGGGTGCTGGAACCAGGCTATTGACTCCAGAGAGCCAATTGCTAAATTTTCCATGTGAACATTAATGGCCCCCAAATAAGTAAACAATGCAAATCAAGTTTCATTTATTGTTTTAGTGATTTTCTATACTTAAAACAAAGAGATGTAAAAATGTTTGTAATAAAACCTAAAGGTGTGTTTTGTATCTTTTTGGGGAGAGACCATTATGAAGACTTTACCAGGATCCTTCTAGTGCTTCCTGCCCTCATATAAGTGTAGAATACAACTTCTAGAGATCAAGGACTGATTCCTTTTGTTTTTGCTATTACAGCACCTGGTACAGTGCCTGCTTTAAACATCTTAATATTTAATAAATCCTCATTATATTAAGTTGGTGTCAATTGAAAAAGACTGATGAGATTAAGAATGGCCAAAGATGATGGAGTTTGAATGAAATGGAGAATTGCTTAAATGGAGACAGTGTCCCTCTCAGGGAGGTGAGGAACTCCTAAAATAAATTCTCTAACAGGGAAATTTGATGGGCACACTATAATATATTTACTCTATTTTTTCTAACAAGAAAATTTTAGACACAAAATGGTGTATGGATTTATTGTACAAGTTTCAATTTTCTACACTTTTTTTCTTAATGGTAGAAAATACATCAAAAGCATAAATATGTAGCATATATATGTGTGGACACACATATAATACACATGTATACATACACATAGGTATATGTATAGCTCTGTGTTTTTGTGTATCCTACTCTGAAGTATAGAAAGAAAAAAGAATACTTTCCACTGTGATCAAAAAGCAGTTTCCCGAAGAACTTGATTGTTCTGCTCCAAGATCCTGTGGGACATTTCCTGTCTCGGAGATATGTGAATATTTAGATATTTGGGCCCTTTAGATTTCTGGTATCATCACTTTCCGGGGTGGGGCTGGGAAGGCCAGTATCATTTTTCCACTCTCTTTGGGAGGATGCCATAAAGGCCGGGTGGTCATGATGGGGACATTAGTAGAAGTCATGAGACTAGAATGCTAGTTAAATCTTCTACTCACTCACCGGTTTATATGTTGTGTTCAAAATTCTCCCAACTTTATGTGACTGAGAGAGACCAGAATGTGGGAAGGGACAAAATTCTGCCGGGAACCA
The DNA here is from genome assembly GCF_027887165.1 of Monodelphis domestica. Taxonomy (NCBI): domain Eukaryota; kingdom Metazoa; phylum Chordata; class Mammalia; order Didelphimorphia; family Didelphidae; genus Monodelphis; species Monodelphis domestica. Next base: position 6,660,249 of record NC_077234.1, on the reverse strand, counting down.
GACTGGCTTTGTGATAGGCTCCATGGGGGGAGAGGGCATTAGTGGACTGTTTTACCTGCTCATATTAGGACAGAGAGTAAATGAGAAAATCACACAGCCCATGGTAAATGAGTCTAGTCATCAGGTCAGAGTGCTTTACAAGGTCTCTAAGTCATTGCAGTGTTGGTGAGAAAGTCAGGATGGTTATTGTTTAGATGCAGATGGTCAGAAGGTTTGGTCTTTTCAGTGAATTGGAGCTACTTCTTGGTGATGTAGGTCATTGACATTCACTCCTGACCCTCCTCTATGGCTCTCTAATAAGTTCAATTTTCCTACTTGGAGTATGTTCTGACTTTCTTCTTCCTCCTTTACTTTCCATCATAGAATCTATACTGTATGTTGGTTCCAATATAGAAGAGTGGTAAGAGCTAGGCAATGGGGGTTAAGTGACTTGTCCAGGGTCACACAGCTGGTAAGTATCTTAGGTCACATTTAAACCCAGGACCTCCCTTATCTCTGGGACTGACACTCAATCTACTGAACTATCCAACTGTCCTTCTTACTTTCTTCTGATATAACAAGCATATCAGCAGATCCCTCTGGCTGTGTCATTGTCATCCCTCACCTTAACCATATGATCAGCATTCTGCTTTTTTTGTTGTCTATTTCCCTGCAGACCTCAGGGATTAGGTGTCATTCCCATCTTTCAGTTAAGTAAAGTACTTCTCTGCTCAAAAGATATGGCCAGCTCGTTTTTGGATAGAGAAAACAAAACCACACTTAGTCATAGGAAAAGTGCTCTAAATCGTTATTCATAGAGGAATGAAAATCAAAACAATTCTGATACATCATCTCACAGCTCACAGGTTGAGAAAAGATAAAAGGGCAAAATGACAAATGAAAGAGGGGATGTGGAAAAATGGAGACACACGTGAAATGAGCCAACAATTTGGCAACCTGGACTTACGCCCAGAGAATTATAAGACTGTGTATATCCTTAGTCCCAGCAACACCCCTGTTGGGTCTATTTCCCAAGCAGACCAGGGCAAAAGAAAAAGAACCTCTATGCTCTAGAATATTTATAGCCTTTCTCTTTGCGGAGGGAAAGAACTGGAAATTGAGGGGATGTCCATCAACTGGAAAATTGCTGGACAGGTTGTGGCATATGATTGTTATGGAATACTATTATGCCATAAGAAGTGATGAACGGGTTAATTTAAAAAACTATGGAAAGACCTGCATGAAATTATGAAAAGCAAAAGGAGTAGAACCAAGTGAATATTGCATACAGCTACAGAATAAATGTTTGAAGAATAACTTCTGAATGTCTGCCTCCAGAGAAAGAACTGATAAACAGAAATATAAAAGACATAGTTTATATAAACATATGTATGTATATATAGATATAAGGTTTTAGTAAGCAATGTCTTCACTAGTGGGAGGGAGGGATACACTTGGGAAATTTAATGCAACCAAAAAAAACAAATTGGGAAAAAAATGCTCCTAGTATAGGTAAGGGCACCCAGGGAATACAAATTAAAGTGGGTGCTGGGGCATACTATACTTATGTCCCAGACGATTTCTCTTTCTCTAGTATATGTGAGGATCTCTGTCCCTAAGTAGACCCGAGGAATCATTCCTCTGCATAGAAAAAAGGGGACAGGGTAGAATAGATCACAGGTGAGAGGCAGCTCAGGAAGTTGGGGTTCCTGGTTCCAGTCACAACTTTCCCTTTGCATTTCCATGCAACTCAACCCATTTTATAAACATGTATTAAGCACCTACTCTGTGAAAGGCATGACGTTTAAAGTCTTTTAAAACAATTTGAACAGGGATGCAGGCAAAGGCAGGAAACAAGAACCCCAGCCCTAGAGGGCTAATGTGATCCAAGGATGCTAAGGTCCCACAAAGGGCACGGCTGAGCTAAGAATGATGTTTTCTTTTATCTAGAACTCCCCTTTATCCTTTGAATTCTAAATTTCTGATGCTGCCACAAAAGGAAAATCACCGTTAAAATAGTGGCCTCTTGCTCCGAAGTCTGACATGGGGGAAGGTGGACAGAGCATTATTGTGTGGAATCCTCAAACTTCTGTGCCTCCTGTGAGATATTCAGAACTCATACTAACTCAAATCAGATGGATCCTTAGAGAGCTAGAGCCCACTATTAATGTTATGACCAATTTTCTTTGTGATCTTATGTATTTCACAGTTTTTGCCAGACTGATGGTCAAAAGGATCCAGGTCCCCCAAATGGTAAAGCATTGGTGAGCAGTCTAGCCCCTCAGCTTCTCCCTGAGGATGTGAGTTCACACTCCTGTCTTTCTTAAGTCATCTTGCTGTGGATTTTTGAAAAAACAGGAGCACGGGGAAGCGTCTCTCCCTTTATAAAACAAATACACTGGAATGATATATTAGAACAATGATTGCTTTGCTTAGAATCAATAAAAGGTTTGCCATTGAAACTGGAAAAATAAGGTCTATAAATCTCATCTAAGTACTGAGAGGCAAAAGATGACATTTCTGGTCTTGAAATGCCAAGATGTGAAAGCTGAAATGGATCTCAGCTATTGGCTCCAAAGAAAGGAAAGCAACCCCCACTGCAATATACCCGGCCATGAAACCACCAATGAATAGAGCCAATATGACCTACTCTCCTCTGCTGCCCCACCAGCCCCATCCCACTCTGACCCAGCTTTAAATATTTGTTAAGAAGCTTTTCCCAGAAATCAGCCACTTTTCAGCTTCCAACCCTTCATCTGAGCATCTGGGGCCAAATGGACCAAGTCTAAAATCTTGGGCACTTATCTCTCCTCAAATCTATCAAAAATCATTTATGAGGCACCTACTATGGACCAGGTACATACAAAGAAATGCAAAAACAGGGTCCACCTGAAGGAATTCCCATTCTAGGGAAGGATATACGAAGGCCTTCTACAGGAAGTGGCCTTTTAGCCAAGTTTAAAAAAAAAACACATGGCTAGTTAGAAGACTGGAAACAAATACTGGAATATAGCTAACCTACCCTGCCCCAGGACCTTCTCTCCTCCAGGCTAAGCATGCCCAGTTCCTGCAAGGCATCTTCATGATATGTAGTACCCTACACCCTTCACCAGTTAATTAGTATGTCAGCTAGAATTTATGTGCCTACTATGTGTTGGACACAGAACTAAACAGTGAAAGTATATATTTGAAGGTGTCCTCTGGACACTCTCCAGATAATGCAAATCTTTCTTAAATTTAACAGCTTGTATTCAAGGGCAGAAGTTCTTGTCCCTCTCCATCCCCTTATAAATAGGCTTCTGAAGGTTTTTTGAGTGTTCTTAGAAATCTGGAGCAGAAAGGAAGCTCAGTTTCTAGTCCTACTCTTGCACTTTCCAGATAGAGAAATTGAAGCTCTGAGAAGAAGAGGGGCCTTGGGGTCTTGACTCCCATTTTCCCCTGGACAAAGCCTCAGTCTCCTCTGTTTGACTTTGAGTCAGTTGTGGGCCCTGGAGGGAGAGGCTTCTTTTCCTCAGGCTCTTCTATCACAAGGGGGTATTTTCTCCTCCTCTGACCTGCAGGGGCTTCTTAAGGACAAGGTGAATATGATTCTTGAGTTTGAGAGTCAGTCCAGTCGCCAGCCTGGCACTGGGAAGTTAGATTAAGCTGCCTCCGAATTCGAATCAATGTGATTTAAAGGTACCATCCATTGCTGGGAGCCTAGACATAAATAGAATCAAGATTTATTTCATGTTTGCAAGTTTAAAACAGTGTTGGAGAGTCACAAATTTATGTGGGGGAACAAACAAGCAAAAGGCCTGTGGATTTTATCTTTGCAGAACTGTAAATTCCATGTGGTGTGGGATAGAATTTCAACTAGTAAGCTGCAATTTCCTACTTATATGTATGGGACTGGAAACAGTGTTTTATACCTCTGAGCCTGTACAATTCTCTGAGGCTCCATTTCTTCATCTTCTAAATGGGGTAGAGTTGGATTTGGAATGGGAATCCTCATCCTTTTTAGTGCCCTGGACCCCTTTGGCAGTTTGGTGAAGCCGATTTACCTCTTCCCAGAATGATATTTGAAAATACATACCATACAATGTTTGGTATTGCAAAGGAGACCAGCCCAATGGGATGGGTCTCCCTCTTTATGGGTGAAGATGAAGGCCTGACCTGAAGAAAGGGTGGGATGGAGATTACAAGAATTAGGAGTTTAGTTCTCATCCAGCCCTCCTTGGGCACTCATTATTGGGGGGCTTTCGCTTCCATATTTGAAATAGAAAATGGAGGAGCCCACCCCACTTTGGGTTGCTGAAGGAAAAGACTCTGGGAAGACCGGAGACAAGTGAGTACTCTCCCCTATGTCTCTAGCCCCACATTGCTACTCTGCAGACTCTGGGGAACTTCCCCTTGGTTCTGACCCAGGATTCTCTCTCTGGGTTAAGGTTAGTTACCTTATTCCCAAAAGGAGAAACCCTTTGCTATATATTGTCTGGTATGTGTCCTCCTATGTCTACGTTTCCCCTAAATTCTGTTTTGCTGTGATTTGGATTGAAGGCTTTCATTGGTATTTGCTGCTCATGTTCACTGTGAAACTGCTATTAGGTGGGAAAGACATCAAGCCCTGGATAAAGAGTTTGGGACTTTCCCTGAAAAATGGGAAAGCAATCAAAATTAGACTGACTTCAGTCATGGCCCCTTGACTAACACTATTTAAGAGAGCAGATAGATGTGACTCCAGTCTGGTATTCCTTCTCTCAGAAGAGATCAAAGTGGTGGATTCCAGCCCTAACCTTCTGCTCCCCTTCATGGCATGATACAAATCTTTTTGAAAAATGGTGGAATAAGAAGAGGCTACAGATATCTGTTCTGCCTCCCTTCAAGCCCAACACATTGGAACAACCTGTTCTATCTGCATGTGTCTTTCTACATATGTAGTTCCTGTAAGAGTAGAGGTTAATCTATAGTGGAGATGAAACAATACCCACTAACTAACATAACATCATGCCAGGGGTTCTCCTTTATTCCCATCTTACATGTTCCCTCCTCCACTCCCTCTACTGTTACACATGGGAGCTCTCTCCATAGGAATACCTTTGATATATGCCATCATTTAGACAGTGCTTTACAAAGATGATCTCATTTTATCCTGGCATCAACCCTGAGAGGTATTTGCAATTATTATTCCCATTTGACAAATGAGCAAATTGAGGCTAATGGAGAAGTGTCTTGGCCAGTCCAATGTCAAAGACTAGATGTAAATGCTATTCTTCTTGCCTCCAGGGTACACTCTCCATTCCCTGGGCTTCCCAGCTTCTCCAGCCTTCTGGATTCATCAAATTTGGGGAATAAAAGAGAATTTCAGCTCTTTTCTTTTTGTTCCAATCCTGCACCCACATCCTTTTTTGTTTGTCTAAACAAAATGTCTAGGGAGAATAAAATGTCCCTGTTGAACTTCTGAAAGGCAGATTCTTCTGCCCTGTGCTGGATCCAGTTTGGTAAATGAAGAAGCAGTGATACCATTGAGAGGGAGCTACTCACGTCCCTTAAACATCCCTTAATTCTAAACACAGGGTCATATTCAGCTCCTTGAAGCATGCATGGTTTGGGGGCTGTGATTTACAACCAGACCATAATAACTCAAAGCTGAAGAGAAGCAGTTCATAAAGGCAGCATATGGATGTACAAGAAAATGAGAAGCTTGAAAATCGTAAAACTGGTCTTCATGTGAGAAGTGAGAGACCCTAGACAGGCCAAAGAAATGCAGTTGGCTGCTTCAAACATCGTGTTGGAGTCAGGGTCAATTATAAGTACAGATATTCATTCATTCATTCATTCATTCATTCATTCATTCATATGCCATAGATTAAACCCCTATTTGTCAGACCAGGTGTGGATGCTGTGGATAATAGTAAGACAGAAATAAGGCATGTTTTGTCTTCAGAGCCTTATATTCTTCTGGCAAGGAGAGAATCATCCATATATTCTCTGTAGGTGTACTATGGTCTGGGAACAGTAAGCTAAGACACATGGTAGGTAGTGTACTAGACATAGAGACACTTCTTATGTGGCCCTATCCTACATCCACTGTGACCCTGGGAATGAGTAGGTAATGTAATTCTCATGTAACCATGCATATCTATCTACATATATTATATGTATTATAGTACACAGGCACATAAGCACATAGAGAGTATGCTTATGCATATAAAATGTACTTATGTCCCAATGTGTGGGCTAAGAACATATATAGCTCTGCATGTATTCATTCTTCATAGATATGAATTGTCTGGCATCATACACTGCCAGTGATTATATCAAGTTTGTATTTGCATGGAGATCTATATCTATATCTATATCTATATCTATATGTCTATATCTATATCTATATGTCTATATCTATATAAATGAGTACTGTTCAAGGTCTAGATAGATACTATATAGACAAAGGCATAGTTGTAGATCTATAAAAACTGAGCTCAATAGAAATACATACATTTATATGATTATCAAATGCAAATTCACAAACATAGACACAGACATAGACACAGACAGTGTCATAGAAAATGAGAAAGCCCTCTGGTGTCCCCTTGTGGTGACCTTTCAGAAGAACTTAGACAAGAAACCTGGTTGGGAGGGGAGGTAGTAATGGATGGCAATCTGCTTTCCTGGAGGAAACATTGGAATCACTGTGATCAAAGATCCAGGTAAGTATTTTAGCTCAGAGATCCATAGATAAAGATGTAGCATCAGAGATCTATGAAAGAATCCCATCATTCTGCACAAAGGGCATGAAGGTGGGGAGTGCTGAAACAACCCTTTCAGGTTTGTCACTAGTATACAGAATTTGCCAATTGAATTGAGTTTTTAAAGTGGCCAACAGACAGATCTCTCCCTTCCTGAGGCCATCTTCCTGGTGCTAAGGCCAGCTGCCTGGTGCTAAAGGACATTTCCCACTCCTCCATGACTTTTACCTCTCATTGGCGTCCTCATTTCAGCTCACATTTCTCCAGTGCCTGACTGAAGGTGAGCTCCTCATCCCCCATGGGGAGGTCACTTCTCTTCACCTCAGAGCAGCCATGAGTGCCCACCCATGCCTTGAGGCTCTCTCTTTGTCTCTTTAAGCCTTTGTCCCATTGCCAGCTTGATCCAGTGTTCTATGCCAATCAAGTGCTAACAACAAAGTCTGAAGAGTCTAGCTGAGAGATGGGGTGAGGAGAAACCTTTTGAGGATCAATTCCTCCAGTGCTAACTGTCAAATCAAATCCTACTAAGCAGATAGATGGAGGAGCACTGCTCTTCCATTAAAGTCCAATCAGTTCTTGTTGCATGAGTCATTCATTCTCATTATTTGACCTGTCTGGCATTCACACCTACTGATTTGATTAATCATTTCTGTTCATGAGGAGGTCAAATCTAATTCTCTCTACATATGGCTGGGATACTGGACAAATCATTTAACTTCTACATGCCTCAGTTTACTTATCTGTAAATGGGGTCAGTGAGAGCACTTAACTTCCCAAGGGGGGTGATAAAGATCAAATGAGATGATGTGCAAACATTAAAGAATAGGGAAAAGCTGGTCTATGAGGATGATGATGTCACACTTGCACATTCCGACAATGAAGCTATTACTGACATGGTATTAAAGAAACAAAAGGAAAGCATTTTTTGTGTAGATCAAGCCCTAGTGGATTGTTGGGATCAATGATTTCCCAGTGAATCTTTACTCCCTCTTGTTCTTTTCTGTCTCCTCCACCATTTGGCTAGCAGCTGGGATCACCTCAAGCCTTGGAGGTTTTATCCTTTTTTTGACTCCTGACTTTCTGGCTTGGGATCCTGTCTTGTTGTGGGTGGTCACTGAGTCTTCCAGGCCACATTTCAAGGAAAATCTGAGTTCAATTCACTCACTCCTCCCCATGACCCCACAAACCTGCCCTTCCCCAGAGTTGTAGGACCATTAATCGCACTCAAATTATTTTTCCAGTATTCTGTAGATATGGCATGTATGTCAGTTTATGTTCCTTTGGCCTCACTCATGTCTCCCTGGTCTCTACTCTTCTGGGTTCTGTTTAGGGTTGTAGAATGTGAGCTCTGAGTGCAAATGGGGCTTTCTTAACTTTTATATAATTATCCCTGGTTTTTTTCATGGTACATAGTAGGCATCACAAATCTTTTGAGGTTGGGGATGGGGAATTCCCAATCAAAAGGTGTGAGGCTTTCACTTTGGTTCAAATCATACCTGTTTTAATTGGGAGACTCTAGACCCTCTCCCTCTTTCAGTTCTCAGAGAAAATTTCATCAACTGTAATTTAAGAGGATGGTGGCAATGGGATCTCTAAGCTACCTTCAAGTTCTAAGGTTTCTGGCTCGTAGCTCTAACATGTACTCCCTATGTGAGGCTAAGGCTTGAAGTCAAAGGATTTGGATTTGAGTTTCAGCTCTGATATTTCCTGCCTGGGATGCTTTGAACAAAGGAAAGACAGTTTCTCATTAGAAAAATTAAGGATTGGATCAAGGAATCTCTAAATCCCATCATGCTCTATGGCTGTGACATTACCTTCAACCACCAATACGAGTTTCTTACTTTAGTGTTTATATTACTGATCATTAATTTCATGTCACAGTAGGAACATCCAATAAAATGATTAAATGAAAATAGAAAATCATATTTCCCTTTGAGAGGCAGACTGGAGTAATTAACATCAAGAACAATAATAATGATAAATGTACATTTTGCTTTGAAATTTATAAAATTTTTACAAATATTTTCTCAACCTTACTCTGACAACAACTCTAGAATACAGGTCCTTTAATTTCTCCCATTTTACTGGAAAGGAAAATGAAGCAGTCAGAGATGAAATAACCTGTCTTGGATCACATAACTAGTTAATGATTGAGCCAAGATTTTGGTCCAGCACTCTATCTAATGTGTCACTTAGCAAATGGCCTTACAATCAGGAAGACTTGGGATCAAGTTCTCAGTCTATCACACAGTGAATTTGTTAAACTGGCCAAATAATTCATTCTCTATAGCGAGATCAGAACCCCAACTATCCTTTACTCTACCTGCAAATAATATGCACACAATTTCCAAGGTAAGGCGCAAAAAGATATACACATATATGTTTCTACATGTATGTCTGCATGTGTTCAAGCTTCAAAATAACTAAGAGTGAATACTAAGAACTAAAGATTTTATCACTCATTCTTTGCTAGTGAGAGTTCAAGAAGGGAATTATTTAGGGCCAAAGAGTGACACGATGTTAGAAGAAGGAATTAAATCTGACTTCCTGACTCCAAGTCCAACACTATTTACAAGGCCACGATACCTTAGAACAGAGGTCTGGGGAACTTTCTTCTTTGTTCTAGTTATTGCAAATGGTTATTTAAAGAAATGACCTTGAAAGGGAGAGGGATTAAAAAGATATATTTACTTTCTGTCCCCAAGTTCTCACAAGCATAAAATAAACTCATTTTCATTTCATGGCCATTAGTCCAAGACCACTATCAAAAATAACAGCATGCATAGAAGGAGATTTAAGACTAAATGCAAGGGAAGATGTAATAGAAGGTGAATGAGAATTAGAGTCCAAAGAGGATGTGGCGGATGATTGATATGAGCATTCGAGAGAGGAATGTCAATTTTAGAATCTTATGGGGAATTAATCCCTTTCTCTTCTTAGGAACAGAGGTAAAATTTGAAGAATTTTGGAAGTGACCTGGAGGGCATGAGCACAGGCTTCTTGCCTTCTAAAAGTTCTTCATGTCAGCTCAGGCATCCAGAACTAGACCACTCTGTGGCAAGGTCAAACCCCTGAATGGCCTGTTACAAAATTAAGTTTCCATTCTTTTGGGAAACTTATTTATAAACACTACCCAAATCTATTATTTCTTTTTTCCAAGATAAGCAATTCTTCCTTTCTCAAGACTAATTATGGGGTTAGAAGACAACCATTGTAAACTGGAGCAAAACTAAGGTCATTAGATCATGGGGCCAAAAGTCATCTAGAACTGAAAGATCCTCCAATCCACAATTTATAGATGAGTTCTAGAGAGACAAAGAGAGGAGAAGAAAAACAACAAGAACAATAATTATAACAAATGATGATGATGGAGGAGGAGGAGGTAGGAAGAGGAGAAGGAAAATGACAAAGGAAAGAAGGAGGAAGAGAGAAAGGAAGAAAAAATAGAATAAAGAAAACTTGTAAGAAATCAAATGAGTAGAATTAACTAAGATCAACTTTCATTATTAGAAGCCTAAATTTATGTGGACATAGAGAACAATGACTCTTATAGAAATGTTAATATTTATTTCCTCTTATATTTGTATCTCCACAATTCTTTAGTTCACAAAAATTTTATCAGCCTCTACCTTATGAACAGACATAGCTTCAACAGTTCATTTTAAACCAATTTAGTTTCATCCTGTGTAAAATAGAGAACTATGGCACCAAACTCATAAGGCTGTCTTGAGAAACAAATGAAAAATGTGGTTATATATGATGATTTTTGAAAATTATAGAAATGATAGTCATTATAGTTTTTGAGATGGGGGTTGTTATTTTTTCATCCCATCATTGTTATTGTGGTTGTGCTTTGGTGGTAATTGTGGTTGTTTATTATAATGTTTGTTGTTTTTTTGGATGTTGTCATGGTGGTCATTTTGGTGGTGGTTACCTTCACCATTAAAGCCTAGAGCCCATTTGGCCAACTGAAACCCCTTGGTATAGGGTGAGCATATTCTGTGGACAGCCCTAATGTTAGATATAAGGGCCCCATATCATCTCCATGCAAATTACTTTTTTCCCCTTCAATTCCAATGTATTGAGCACTGATTCTTTCACACTGGATGGCTTAATAGACTTGAATTTAGAATGGTAGCCTGATGGCCAGTCAGTTAATATAATCATGAGGTGCATCAAATGTTCTCTGATGCTTGGCTGGTGGGAAATTATGGACACCTCAGGTCAGAGGACAGAACTGACTCCAGAGTTTCTCTACAACTATCCTTCTTGATCAGGAAATGGCTTTTTGTTATGCATTGATCTGTGAGTGTCTCACACTATATTCCAATAGAGAATCTAAACTACCAAAAGACTAGCCTGAGACAGGTCAAGCCCAGTACATCCCACAACAGCACTTGAGTCCTCAAGGCAATTTAAGTCAGCACTGAAGGTATAGTAACTTAGAGTCTACGCACCAAATGTTACTCTGTTTCAATAAGGGGAGACACAGAAAGTTCCAATTTAGAATCATAGTTTTTAGAGGTGGGAGGAATTGAACTGCTTTGTCTAATTCTCCTTCTTCATTTAAATGAGCTTTCTGAGACCCAAAGAAGTGATGGTACTATCTGTCCTCACAGCAGCTCTGACCATCAGGGATGATCGATGTTCCCACATCAGTGCCCCAACCCTACTGGCGGAGAGGAGATTCTCCCCATATCCCTTCCCTTCATCTGTTGGTCTGGGAAAGACTAACTTCAAGAGGAAGTACTTGAGCTATATCTTAAAGAAAACCAAGACTTATTCTAACTTGAAGGTGATTCAGGAGACCATAGAGAAGGAGACTGGAGCACAAAGTGTCAAGAGCAAGAATTCTTGGAAAGGAGGAATAATCTGTAAGAAGGATAGAAAAATAGAATTGGGAAAATTCCCAACTTGGGAAGATCTTTAAGTACAGTGATGGAAGCTGGCATTTGATTTTGTTAGGAATTTGGAAATTGTACTTTTGTGATTTGGTGAATGCTATGGTCAGCCCAATGCTTTGGGAAATCACAATGACAGCTGTAGTGAAGGACTGCAGTGGGGAAACAATCATGGTAGGGTGTGTAAGTAGAAAGAAAAACAGATAGGGCTATGATATTGGGAGAACAAATAAAAGAAACTCAATAATTGACTGAATATGTGGGCCCAGGAAAGTACAGACTTTAAATGAAGGCGGGGGGGGGGGGGGCTTAAGTGATGACTGGGACGGTGGTGATGGTCTCAAAAGTAATAGGAAATTTGAGAAGAGGTGGCCATGGGCATGAGGAAATAAATTGTTTTTCAGGGTATGCCTATGGGACATCTAGTATGAAATTGTCAATAGGTAGTTGATGATATGGAACCAGAGTTAGATAGAAACATTGAGATTTATAGATTTGGAAGTCATTTGCACACGGATGATACTTGAACCTAACGGGACTGATGAAATCACCAAGGGAACACGACAGAACTTTAGATCACCCCCACAGTTTGGGGTATGCCCTGTCTGAATGCCCATCAATGGTGCCTGATAACCAAGAGACAGTGTAATAAATGATATCAAGAACTAGAAGTGTTTTTCGATTCTCATGATATTTCAGACATCTCCAAAATAAGAATTATTCCTAATGGACAAAGCACTTTCACCTCTCTTCACTACTTAAGATGCTGAGATTATTTGTACAGTTATAATCAGATGAACTAAAAGCAGAGAAATCCAATTTGTAACCCCTAACACACTCACTCATCACTCTCTTCCTCACTGGCCAATATGCACTGGAAAGGCTACACTAGTGAAATAACTCAATTTTGATTCTAATTTTGTACCATGGCAAAACAAAAGGCAAAAGATTGTTTTGCCTGTAACTTTAACATATCAGTGTTCTATAGCACAAAATTACTCAAAAAGGTAATTGAGGAACAGAGGGAACTGGGACAGGATGCCAAAATATGTGAGATTCTGTCAGGACTGGAGCAAAGGAGATGGGCATCCAGCTAAGACAAGTTCTTTTCTTTATGTTGGTGAATCCTGACATATATAAATAAGTATAACAAAATAAATTCTATCAGCAACTAATGAGTCTGAGGACCCTGTTGAATCTGAAGAAAACATGAAACCACAAAAGAATTGTCCTTTGAGGTTCAAGAAAGAACTAAAAATCATGAAATCAGAATTTACGAGTTGTATAATAGAAATTATTTTCCGAATAGAAAAAAATGATTCATGATGGCAAAACTCACCAACACAGCAATTGTTTCAATTATATGCAGAGAATTCTGAGTCTTACATCTCCAGATTCTTTTTGGACATCTCAAAGTAGATGACTTGTAGACATTTTGAACTCAACTCATCCAAAATTGACCTCATTAAAGTTTTGCCCCCAAACCGTCCCTTCTTCCAAAATTCCCTTTTACTATTCAGGATGCTATCATTCCTCTAGTCACCCAGGCTTGGACTAGTTGTCATCCTTGAGATCTCTGCTCTCTCATCTCCCCCTTTTCAATCACTTATCTTCTTCCATCCTTTCTACCTTCAAAATTTCTTTCACGTTTCCTTTTCTCTATTCTGATCCTGCCACCATCCAAGAGAAGGTCCTTATTACCTCACATTTTAACTATTACAATATTCTGCTATTTTAGTTATTTTATTTTATTATTACAATGGTCAGCTTTTTCTTTTCCCTGCTCTAAGTCATACTTTCAATCTATCCTCTCTTCATTGGTCAGATAGAATTCGTAGATTGCTGGTTGGATTATATAATCTATAATCTATAAACCCCAGTCTTCCCTATTGTGACCAGTATCAAATACAGAAGATCCACAAAATGATAGATGGCAGCTACGTAGAAGACATCAAAAATTTTATTCCAAAAAACATACCAGGAGAAAATGATTAAAATGGACCTAAAGTAAAAGTGATAGTGGAGAAACAGGTCTGAAGAATCATGGCCTAAAGCTCAAAAAACCCTACATACTGAAGAATCATTTTTTTTTGTGGAAATCAATTGTGGATTGGAAGGGCAAAAGAAGAGGAGGGGAAAAAGATACAGGGAATAAAGTTATATACCAAAATCAAATCAAAGAATAATAATGAAGGGAAAACATCTAAATTATCTTAGGAAGGAAGAAAACTACAAGAGAATGAGTAAAGGAAAAATAGGAATGGATTTAAATGGGCACTATGAGGGAAGGAAAGGGGAAATTTTGTTTCAGTGCTGGGAGGGTGTTCCACTGAAGAACATTCCATGAGGAAAGAAAAATACTCTACAACTGGAAATTGGGTAGAATCTAAAATGATTTGGTCTTAAATCTCTTACCTAATTTAGGAGAAAGAGAATTAGAGTTCTTCTGGGGCAACAGCCTTACTTAACAAAGGAAAAAAAAATGAGTCTTTAAGAGGTTAAGTGACATGTCAAGGGATCATATACCAGTGAATAGCTGAGGAAGGATTGGAGCTCATGTCTCTTTGACTCCAAGTCCACAAATCTGTCTACTGTGCTGATGATATATAACCTAAGGTGATATGATCTCAGAATACATTTGAAAAGGCACTGAAAAAAACCTAGCCAATTAGGGAAACAATCAAGCCACTTTTAGTTATCTTTATCAGACCACACTGTAGATTTAGAATCACAAAATTTCATAATTGGAAGAGATCAAAGAGGCCATATACTCTGAATAATATCTGAAAAAAATATTTTCTATCCAATCTTCCTAAATTATTAGCCATAAGTGGTTCCTCACTCCTTACCCTAAATAAGTTATGGCGAAGGAATCCATTGCTTTTCAAAACAACCCATTTTATTTTTTGACAGATTACTAGAAAACTCGATTCTCTAGCCCTCAGTCTCTTCTAACATGAACTATGTTATTCTCAAATATTTTCTCTCTCTCTTTTTTTTTTTTGCTTTAAGTAGATCATAACCCTATTTGATATATTGTTAATTTAGGTCTCAATAAAATCTATGTTCTCCCATTTATTGGTACTAAGTGTGATGTCATAGAGAGATCATAGGATTTGAAATCAAGAGATTGGGGTTTAAAGTCGGCCTCTTATTTAATGCTTTTATGACATTGGGGAAAACACTTTTTTTCTTGGTACCTCAGTTTTTTCATCTATGAAATGATGAAAGTGAACTATTTGATCCTTAAAAGCCTTTCTTGGTATAGATGTGTGTCCTATGATCCTCAGAGGATTACATCCAGAGTGATAATGTAGTTCTGTGATATCTTCTTTTGATTTACAAATGAGATTTTGTAATGCAATTTCTGGATTCCAGAGGATGATAAACCCTGGGCAATGCTGATTCCCATGACTTATGCATATCTTGTGAGGCATACCTCCCTTATTCAGTTGGAAGCAATCTTTGGACTTTGGGAAGTCTCATTATTACTATTATTACTATTCTCTTATCTTTCTCATGGTACTTAGCTTATACTACCATATATCATAGTTATTCCCACAAAGGTCAACTCTCCCAAAGGGATTCAACCTCACTGTATCTCAGGACTGTATTCCATTCATCTGAACCCTCTATAATGCCAAGCACAATTTTTGCATTCCTTAGGTTGTCAATAAATTCTCTTCAAAATCAAGTAATCATAGTCAACTCAATGAACATTTATTAAGTACCTACTCTGTGCCAGGTACAGTGCTAGGTTCTAGGCATTAAAAAGAAAAGAAAGAAACAATTTCCAGCTTGCAAGAATCCAGCCTAAGAGTAGAGGATAACATGTAATGTATCTATTGGATATAAATAAAGATAATTTGCAAGTAAACATCAGTGAGAAGACTGCGAGCATCCAGTGGTGTTGGGAGAGTTTTCCAATAGAATATAGTTGACTTGAAGGAAGTCTATTCCAACATGGCTTCCTTCTCAACATAGTCATCTTCTCTATGATATCCATTCCTGGGGATCTTACGGTTTCCCTTTAATTTTTCTCAGGGAAGTGGAGCCTTGTCTCCACAAGAGTGCCTTTGTTGGACAAATGGGAGTCTATGTAGATTCCATTTTGGGAGGTTGCTGTGATTCATATAGCTGCTAGTTGAGGTTTCTGCAAACTTTAAAAATGAGTGACATGAGTAATGATCTTCATTTTATCTTTTCTTTTTTTAAAACCCTTATCTTCCATCTTGAAGTCAATACCGTGTATTGGCTCCAACTCAAAAGAGTGGTAAGGGCTAGGCAATGGGGGTGAAATGACTTGCCCAGAGTCACACAGCTGGGAAGTGTCTGAGGCCAGACTTGAACCTAGGACCTCTGGTCTCTCAGCTTGACTCTCAATCCACTGAGGAACCCAGCTGCCCATTTCCTTTTATCTTTATGAGTATTTCTTAGTGAAGCAGGTCTTACAATGAGAGTTCATGCTAAGGAAGAGTGACTGAAGAAGTTCAAAACTGTAAAAATAGACTCGAATTCAGGACTTCAATCCCCAGATCCTCGCTCCACTTCTCCAGAATGCCCTCTAATCTCACTGATTTCTTACCTGGGCCAAGAGTGAGATGAGGGATTTAAACCTGGTTGTGAATAGGCTCGGCCACTTTTGGTCTTCCGTTTTGGAGCAGACGCGTCTCTTTCATGATGTGAGGTTATCCTTGTCTAGGCCTCTCTGGCCTAGACATGTGCTATTCTGTATTTTCTTTAATCCCTAACCTTTAATAAACCCCATAAAAATAATACTCCTTGCAGAGAGAAACTAATTTCTACCTCTATCAGCTTCCCTTTAATCTTTACAAAACATAGCATGGAGAATCAGAGTAAATAATAGAGCGTTCCAAGTATCTGATGATTTCTGTCTCAGAATGTGGATTGCAATAGGAATAATGGGTAGAAGTTGCCTCTAGAGAGTCAAAATTAGGGTTACTATAAGGGATTTCCTAAGAATGACAGTTTGCCTAGAGTGGAATGTTGCCTCCCCCTCTTTGGAGTACTCGCAGCCACAGGTAGATGGTCGCTGGCCTAGAGATGTTCTAGAGGGTTTACTGATCAATGGACAAGGGCAGCAAGAGGGCAGCTGAGCTCTGAGATCCTTCAGGCTGTCTGTGACTCCACATTAATCGTGTTTAACGCTTCAAGGTCAAAGCCGCATTGGGTCCAGTGACATAGAGTCTGGGCTTGTTTGGTGGCTTAGGTGGTGGTAATGTGGAAGTCTATATGTTCATTTGTGGTGTGTGTGTGTGTGTGTGTGTGTGTGTGTGTGTGCGCACGCGTGGTCCATTCATGCATTAGGCAACACTTGAGCTCCCTGTAAGGATAACTTTGTGAACACACAGGCTTGCAGGATGCGGTGAAATCAGCGGCCATACACATATGCTGCCTGCGGATTGATCTCTCCAATCCATCAGCCCCTGCTAATCACTGGCAGACGAACTTCATCACGCCAAAGCGCTTGGCTCTTCATCGAGTCACTGTGGTCCTGAGGGTCCCACGATCCCTCCGGGCAGAAGCGTCCCTGTTCTCTCTCTCTGTTAAGCATCACTTTCTCCCCTCCAATGGCTGTTGCAACCTTCTGACACTAGAGGGCTTCCTACAACCTTTTAAAGAAGCTTCTCTCTCAAGTCAAGCTGTTTAGGGGTCCTTCATTGAAGCTTCCGCTGGAAAAAGAATTCGATTGGCGGGGTCTTGAAATAGATTTTGAAGTAAAGTACAAGAATGAACCCTCATGTGTCTTTACAGCTATGTGGGCTCGGGGTCTTTCTGCCTCGGGAGCTGTCCCAAGTGCTCTTTTAAAGCAACACTCACAGACTTTAGACCAGTTCAGTTGCTTACATCACATGGAACCATAAAACTACCCCGAGAAACAATGAGTACTCTCTGCTTACCTCGAGCCTGGCAGATCTGGGCTATCCTACTGGTTGGCAACATGGTATGATGAAAGGGGAAAAGGGACCTGGGTTCAAATCCTCACTGTCACTAAACATTCAAGGGAAAAGAGGGAAGGTATTTCATCTCTTTGCAATGGCTTCATTTTCTTCCAAATAAATAAATGGCTGCTAATATCCCATGCACCTGAGTGATCTGAGTTTCCCTTCACTAGATTGGATGATGCAGTGTTGTCAAACGGCTAGAACACTGGAGCTGCCATCAAAGACCCCTGTGTCAGACTGCTCCTCTGGTCTTAACTCCCTGAATAATCAAGAAAGTTCCCTAACCTAATCTGGAAACAGGAGGGCTTGGGACTAGCTACATGTTACATCTTTCCAGTGTTAGATAAGCTTCTGGGCCTGGGATCTATAGAGGTGTTTAAGACAAAATATCTTGATGATTACATAGCAAGATAATTATTTTCCTTTGCAATCCTGTTTATTTTGTTTTATGTATTTAAAAACATTCTTCTGAGATAGTCTATGTACATATATACATAGATATTTTCATACATATGTGACTTTATATATAAAGTATATGTCATATATATGAATATTTACACATAAATATATATGACTTCCCCAGACTAACTGGTAAACGGGTATACAAGCAATGTTAGGAAGCTCTGACTCCATGATCCTAGAATCAGTGATGCTCTAATCTCCCAGCTCTCCTACATTTCTGAAAATCTGTGAATCAAAGTATGGGTTGGAGAAGCAACTCAAAGGAGAACTGGCATGATATAGTGCAATAGACCTCATAATGTGCTCCCTCGTCCTCTCTGTTGATTACAATTTTTGTTCTTATTCCATATGAACATCCACTGAACTAACTGGAGTTTTAGCCTAGAAAAGAGAAGATTTAGAAAAGACAGAGTAACTCTTTTGAAGCAGAAAAGGAGAAGTCATATAGAAATAAGATTTTTTCTTCTTGTCCTTTGAGGGCAGAGCCAAGAGCAAAGGGGACGGGAGAGAATTGCATAGAGGCGCATTTGATATACTCTTTTTTAAAAACACTCTTTTAGAGTGGGCAGCTAGGATGGATCAGTGGATACCACACTGGACTTGGAATCAGGAATATGAGTTCAGATTCTCTTTCTGGCTCTGATTAGCTATGTGACTCTGGGGATGACATTCTATTTGCTTTAATACCCTGGGGAAAGAAATACCACCCACTTCAGTATCTTTGCCAAGAAAATTCCATGTACAGTATGGTCCACAGTAAGGTCACAAAGAGTCAGATATTACTGAAAGACTGAAGGACAACCCTTATCAAGATGTCCCAACCTGGAAAGGAATAGATCAAGAGTTACTGGATTCATTCTTCCTGGAGGTGATGAACCATTTCTTCAGGATGTTGGAGAAGAACCTTGGCTTAAGTGTGGGTCAGACCTACTGGCCTTTTGGTTCTATTCCAAATTTGTGGTTCTGAGGAAAGGAGGATATACAAATTGGTAGTGCCATTGTACTTGGGGAAAGAACACTGTCCCTGGAATTGGAGAACACAGACTCCAGTTCTGACATGGAGAGTCACTCACCCATGCTACTTCTCGGGCAAATCCCCAAATTATCTCACTTCCACCACTGTAGAATAAATAAGTTTGACTAGATGGCCTGTTCTAGGCCTATATTGATGCTCCTTTAAATGAATGAAATTTTGGCCTTGGGCAGATCTCTTAACCACCCTGGACTTCAGTTTCCTCATCTATAAAAAGAATAGAGGGGACTAAGTGGCTCCCAAGGTGACAGGAGACACTATGTTAAGGTCTCCTTGAATGTGTTTTTGCTCTCTCATGAATGACTTAGTTGGAGCTCTTTCAGATGAGAAACATAATTGGCTTTTCATTTTGAGACTACTGTATGTTGCCAGAAAAGAGTGCATTTTAGACTGTATGATGATAGGTCTATGCAGAATGCCACTGATCTTGATAGCAATGAAATTTTTGTGAGGCTCCTCAATTCTAGAAGGAAGATAGGAATTAGTTTTTGATGGAGACTTCTAAAGTGGATGAAGTCCCAGAGAAGTGCAAGAAGACAATGTAGGTACCCACCCATCACTCCAGTCTTTCTGAGCAAAGAGGTTCAAGCTAATACAACCAAACCATCCCTCCTGAAGCATCTCCCTTCTCTCTCCACTGACAACATACTAGACAGAATTTTCTTATGGCAGTTCCTGGAACCAGACATTCCCTAAATCCACAAAAGAACATTATCTGCATTGGGGTGCCAAGAATGGCCCCTTGTTCACACATCATTAATGAGGCACAGGTGAAATAGTGACAGGAATGGATGTCTCCATATTGACCTCAGAAAAGGCACCTGTTTACAGAAGCAAGTTGGACTGATTGCAACTCTTCAGGCCAAAAATTCTATTGTACAAGTTCTGAAGGCTGGGCATTATGCATGAGGGTACAAAAGCACCACAGAGCCTGCTCTTCTAGGGTTTCTATTTCCTAACAGCAGAAATCTAGCATTTGGTGGTGGGTCTCTACACTAGGCACTGGGCACAGTGATATCATTTGGTCTCATGCAACTATGCTTTGGGTTTACACACTGATGGGGAATTTCAATTGAATTGGAAGAGTTGGAAAGGACATCAGACTCTTCATCCATGTCAAACTTTACATTTACAAATGAATGAAGTAAAAGTATAAGAGACGACCCCATCACATGGTAATGGCCAAGGTGGGAATGGAAACAAAGTCTTCCGAACTCCTTGGAGAGTCCTCTTTCCACCACTTGGTCTGATCAGGTTTTGATTAGTCCCAATAGCTTGGAGCTTCTGACAACAATGGCAACAATGCAATTAGCTAACTTTTATAGAGAGCTTTATGTATATCCTCTCATTTGATTCCCACAGTAGCTCTATGAGTAGATGTTATCATATCAATTTTACAAATGAAGAAACTGAACCAAAGAGGTTTCATTTAAGCAAGAATCTCTTTTAAGGATTCAGGGAAGAGTTCGAACTCACCTCTAGAAGGAAGGGTTAAGATAAGATCAAATTTAATATCTGAAAATTTCTACCAAAACACTTTGTCCCCTCCAGGTCTGCTATGAAGGCAGAAATCCACCCAGCTCTGACAGTGGGAATGACAAGGGAAGGAGACAGGCTGAACATCTTCATAAGAGGGAAACATAAGGGACCTTTGCTTGACTCACTATGCCTGAGTTTTTACTTCGTTCCAATAACAATCCTGTCAATATATGTATTCACTTATACATGCAAATACATTTTAGTTAACGTTAACGTTACTTGTCCATGTATTGATTGGAGGAAAATAGAAGAGATTCTGGAAAATAAATTCATTCCCTGGAAGAGCTAGACAGTTAAGGGAAACAAGCCCACAGAAGACCCATTCCTTGTATCATATCACCTTTACCTCTATTCCACAAGTAAGGAAATATATTACATATATTCTCAAAGACCCAGATTTGACTCAGCATTCTTGAAGACAATGCAGACAGATTGAAGATTCTATCAAACTGGAAAATACAAAAATAACTTCAAATATTTTCCCAGAGACAAATTATGGCAGCTAGCTGGCGGACTGGAGTAAGCAAGAGTTCAAATTCAGCCCAGGACATTTATTAGCTATGTAACTTTGGGCAGGTCACATAATTCTGCCTGCATTTGTTTTATTTTGATTTTCAACTGTAAAATGGAGATGACAAGAGCCATGGCTTCCAGGGTTTTATGAGATAATATTTATGAAGCATTTAGAAGAGTATCCAGTACCTTGTTGTTGTTTTTTGATTGTTCAGTCCTGTCCAACTCTTTGTGATTCTATGGAATGTACCGTGCAGGAGATTTTCTTGTCAGAAATACTAGAGTGGTTTGCCCTTCCCTTCTCCAGTGTAGTATGGCAGAGATTAATTCACTTGATTAGGATTGGATAGCTCATGAGTAAATGAGGCTGGATTTGAATTTAGGTCTTTTTGAATCCAGGATCTGTATTCTATCTACTGAGTCTTTTTACTGCCTCTACCTAGCATACAGTTGGTGTAAAAATGCTATTACTACTACTGTCCCTACAATAACTAATACTGGGGATTTGTCTAGGTAAGTGTACAGACGTTCATCAGTCAATGGACTCCTAGGGAATATTATCTCACTTGATCCTCACAATAACTCTAGAAAGTAGATGATGTTATTATTATCATTATCTCTACCTAGCAGATAAGGAAGCTGAAGTTGATACAGATCATCACTTGTCCAGCATCACATAGTTATTAAGAATCTGAAGTGGAATCTGAACTCAGTACACCCAATACCAGCACTCTATGCACTGTACAACCTAAGAAGGCATACGCAAAATTTAGATAGATCCATCAATCAGAAATTTGGTATTAAATGCCTACTGTGTGTCAAGAACTAACTGTACTAGATCCTGGGGGAAACAAGTAAAAAGAAGGAAATGATCCTTACTCCCTATAACTTTGCATTTGAACCAGGAAAAAAAGTACAACAAAATTATAGATTGAGTTTAAAGTGAACATGTTTACATGTATGTAAATATGCATATATCTCTATCTAGCTATCTAATATCTGCATGCAAATATATAATGCATGGATTTCATGTGAATTCAGCCAGAGATAATGATATAAAATGTCCAGGACAAAAGTCCTGGAGGAGAGAGTATCCAGTCAAAGAGCATCATTAACAGTATCAAAGGCTTCAGAGAAGATCCAAGGGATGAGGAATGAGAAAATTTCATTAGGATTAGCAGTTCAGAGATCACTGGTAAGTTTTGGGAGAGGGGAAGAGAGAGAAGAGAGACAGAGACATAGAGAAACTCAGAGACAGAGAAAAACAAAGATAAGGAGAGGGAGAGATGGAGACAGAGACAAAGACAGAGACAAGGACAGAGACAGAGACAGAGAGAGAAAAAGAGAGAAACACAGGAAAGAGAGAGACATAAAAACAAAGAGAAGGAGAGGGAGAGAGAAATGGAGTCAGAGACAAAAACAGAGTCAGAGACAGAGATGGAAAGAAAATTACAGTTTAATGGAAGTGTTGGAAGCCAGACTGCATATAATGGAGAAGAAAGTCTGACAATAAGTAGAGCTACAGTGAACAGATAACTTTCTAAAGCATTTTATCTGTGAAAAGAGGAGGGATGTAGGATGACAGAGAGAAAGGTTGGCCTGGTTGAGAGAAGGGTTTTGTCTTCATCAGAGACACTAGGCAAGTTGGAGATACTGGGAAAGGCTATATGGGAGACATGAGATGAGGAGGACAGGAGAAAACGAGCTCTTGGTGGATGATTTTAGTTTTCTAGGTGAGACATGAAGTGAGATCCTTAGCTCAGAGGATGAGAGGAGTGCGGTAGGAGACTTAAGAAGAGCTGGTATTTATCACAACTTCTTTGAAGGTTGGAACAGGCAATCAGTTAGATGTGGAGAAGGATTATGTTGCTACTTTGATGTCCTAGTTGAGAGGAGATAACAAATTAGTAGTGGACCCAATTCTCATTCACTTAGAATAGTGATAGAGATGGAATTTTGGGCCCCAATTATCCTCAAAGGCTACCAATTCATGGAGGAACTATAATGGGTAACCCAGGAATTTGTTACCACACAACTCACTCCCTAATGATACTGAAGGATAGGCAGAGAGCCTCTCAGGTGCCTTGAGTATTCCAAGATCAATGGCTATAGGGGCTCAGCTATCATCACTGACATGGATATGGAGATTTAGGGTTCATGGAGACCTTAACCCTTCAGACCATCCAGGCAAGCAGATGAACCCTCCTTCCCATCCCTCACCAGCCCCACCTCCATTTCACAGGATACAGAGATGCTTTCTTACAACTACCTGTATGCCTCAGTGACTCAAAGGTTTTTACAGTATGATGACAAAGAGGAGGTGATTGGCTACTAGACTTGAACTCGAAGGTTGTACCAAAGGGATGCCCTGCTTTTCAGCACAGTTCTTGCATTCTGTTTTGAGGAAGGACTATTTGGAGCTATATCTCTTAATGGCTGTGGCCTTATTTCATATCTGGTCCCATACAGCCTTGAGTACTTGCCCTTGCCAGTCCAGTAAGTAGCTGGAATGAGGGAGGGAAGGGAGGAACTAGAATTTATTAAGCACCTACTGTGTGCCAGCAGCTCAGTGGCCAAATGGACAGAAAATCCTGAGTTCAATTTGAAGTACCATTTTCTTTCCCAATTATATGCACTGGTCTTGGGCACTCTCTCAGGGAGAGCACATCCCTGGTGTTGGGAAAAATGGCATACTTACTGTTCTTCCTCTGCTGTTTAGGTAAAGGCCTTTCTGACACAGCTGAACATATTTTCACATTATTAATTGAAAGCATGCCACTAAAGACTCATGAGTTAGTGATTAGGAAATTAGCCTCCCCCAGGGCTATCCCTAGAACATGGGAATAGTAATAGCTACCTCTCTGGGGACTCAGTCAACCAATGGTGAGTTCACTTGGGTAAGTGAGTCACAAGAGGAAGTGCCTGGCACATAGTAAGCACTTAATAATTGCTTGTGGACTTGACTTACTTGAGTTAAAGAAATATGCATAAGGGGCATCTAAGTGGCTCAGTGGATAGAGAGCCAGGCCTAGAGATAGGAGGTCCTGGATTCAACTCTGGTCTAGATACTTCCTATCTCTGTGACCCTGGGGAAGTCACTTTAACTGCCATTACCTAGCCCTTTCTGTATAACCGATATTTAGTCTTAATTCTTACATAGACATAAGAATTTCAAAAAAGAGGCCTAGATGCACAAAGTCCAAAGGGTTAGCTCAAGGGCCTAAGAAGGATCTGCTGAAGAAGGTGCCATTTACAATGGCTCTCGAGGGACTAAAGATTCCCAGAGGCAAGGGTGAGAAGAGTGAGGCTTCTGGGCTGGCCCTGACCCAAGGATGGAGCCATGATTCATGATTCATGAACTGAAGTTATCAGGAGTCTTATTTCAGTTCAATGTTAGGCAGAAGCTTCTTATAACAGAAATGCCCTCAAGGGAATTTGCTACCCCAGAGGGAGCACTGCCTGTCTAAGCTGGGCTTGTCTAATCAGATACTGGCTGACCATTGGGCAGTAATGATGTAAAGGGACTCCCTGCCCTGGATGTCAGTGAATCAATCTAAAAATGGGAGGAAACATGGCTGTCATGCTGAGGGGGCATTCAACTTGCTCTGCTTAACCCCAGAGAGAGACGTGGGGCCAAGGGCACAAATGAATAAAAAAAGCAAATTGAGTTTTGAGGTGAGAAAAAACTTTCCTGACAGTTTGACCTGATCTAAAGTGGACCAGGATTGGCCAGCCTCCTTGGCTAGGGGTGGGGTTATAACGGGTGACAAGGGTAAGTCCCCTGGCCTGGAAGTCTTCAAACAAAGATCCAATGATCACTCCTTGGCTAAATTGTCAAGCAAATCCTGTTTGTTGCCTATTCATTGGACAGGATGACCAGCAGGGCCCTTCCAACTCTCCCATCAATAATTCTCTGGCCTCTAAGATAATCTTCCACTGATCAAATTCAGAGTCTCTGCAAGGATTCCTTTCCAAAGCCTCTTTTTTCCAAGAAATCCGTTTCCCTTCCTAAGAGGCACACTGCTCTTCCAGGACTGAAACAACCTAGGATGCTAGGCCCCTCCAATGAATCACTGGAGGAACAACAGGCCTTTCCCTATGCGGTTCCTGGACGGATTCGGAGTCCAGCTGCTCTGTTCAGCCTTGGCTTCTCTCTTCCCTGCACTGTGTGGGAGAGAATGAGGCCACTTTGGAGACTGCCATGACTCCAATTTAAGAAAAATATATTCCATGCTCTCTTCTCTGCTTGCTGATGGCTTTATGGGGTTCGTGAACTTTTTCCTCCATGTGCTAGTGTGGGAGGGCTGCCTGCTGGTCACACTGACGCCTGTGGGAAAGGGGGCCTGCCCGCACCAGAACAGACATACCTGCTATGCAAGATGGATTGATTCGTGGTGTGCGTGTGAGAAAGGACCTGCCTTCTAGCTGACCTCTAATTCCATGCTAAGCAAACTCCGCCAGGCCATGAGCTGCATCAGGGTGGCCAAAAACATCCCGAACCCACCCCAAACCCCAAACGGGCCAAGGCCAAGGACTTAGCCGTAGCTCCAAGAGCCAAAACTCATGTTCTCTCTCCACTTATCACTGCCACAAAACAAATAAACCAAATGAAACCCTCATGATCCAAACTCAAACCATACCAACACCACTTCCCCTTTCTAAAGAGCCTTCAATACCTAGCAAGGAGTTATCCCTGTGTATCTGTGGACATGCAGATTCACATGTGTTCATGAATGTGCATGTCGAGATGCACACGCTTTCAGCAAGATTATGCCATGGTAGAGCTAAGAGGGATCTTCATGCAGTTCTACTTTATAGATGGTAAAACTGATGCCAAGAGTGATCCAACAATTTGACAGGAACACAAAGGCAGTATTGAGAAGAGCCAGGGTTAAAGGCCTCCTTTCCATCCTGTCCTCAGTCAGGGTAGTGTTTGCATGTGTATGTGCATGAGTTTGCTTGGGGTTCTGGATTTTTTACAATGCTAATTAGGACCACTGAGGTTTGGGGAGGAACCCTTGGGGCCATTGAATTTAGCTCCTTTCTCTTAGAGATGAGGAATCTGAGTCCTAGAGAGGATCATGATTTTCTCAAGGTTACACAGAGTGAAGTAAAAGTAGGGTCCTTCTTAAGGGTTCATCAGGATTACAACGACTCAATTTAGGATTGTTTTTTTTTTGGTGGGGGGTGTTTCGGGTCTGGTACTTTCATCACAGCACAGAAGTCCTTCTCTCGGGATAGGCCAATGCCTGTTCTTTAACATGTATTCAGTCTGCGAGAGCTGCTTGATCTACTGAGTGATGAAGGGCCTCCCTGGGTTCATTGAGCTAGAAAGGGTCAGAGGCAGACATTGATTTCCCTGATTGTGATGCTGGCTCTCTGGCTGCCATAACATGTCACTGATGCTTCTGGGCCATCTAGACATGCCCCTTGAAGACATCCCACTCTCTGATACCACGAATGATGGGTGAATGATGGGCATTTGGGCTGGGAGAGTGGTTCCTGTCCATCTTCAGACACTCCGGATGGTCCTGTGGTCAAAGATGTGTTTTAAACTACGTCTGAAGAGTGGCTCATCCAGGCCAAACCATCCACACTTTGGATGACTGGAAAAGAATTCTGATTTGATTTTGTTGTATTTTATCTTGTTAATTATATATCTCTTGAAGAGAGGAAAAATACACGATATAAGTACACACATATATACTAATGCATACCTATGACTATGTACAAATCATATAAATAGGTGTATATATGCACAGATGCATACACGTATATGTAGAAATCTATTTACATGTTCTTAAATATGTACATATATATTTAGAACAGTAAATTAATACTTATTTGTAGGACTTGGAAAGGACCTGCAAAGTCTTAAACTCCCGGGTTTAAGCAAAATCATATATAAAGAAATAGTAATCATTAAAACTTGAGACCAATCTGGGCATAAATCTGAATGATGCTTTCACTGTCCAGCATTTCGATTTCGAAATAATTGAAAGAGGACAAAGCCAAGACCTAATTAAAAGACAGGAGGTCACATGGTTCTACAATTGTGGGAGAGGGCTGCTGATTCCTTCTGACTCAAGACAATTCTACTAACTTAGAGGAATATTCCCAAAGCCCAAGTAACAATATTTCTTAAAAGCTATTATTTCATTCTACAATTGCTTGTTCAATAGAAGCCCATGAGATATCTTGTACTCACCTTTTTCATTTTATAAAAGAGCAAGGTACTGAGAGAGGCAGGACTAGAATCCACCCCAGTGTAGGTTATTAGGGGACCAAAAATGTTGATTCATGTTTGGAGCTGTGGACCTAGCTTTTGGTGGTTTATGGCAGGCGAGACAATTAGAGCAACAAAACAAGATACCCTTTACCCTGCTGCTATGATTCCTGTTCCAACTACATCCTTCTTTCATTTCCATGCATCTATTTTCCATTCCTACCATGTAACTAAGCCACTCATTTGGAGGGTCATCACAGGCTTTCCTCTTGGCCAATCCCTTGACCTCTCCTTCATTTTTGTTCTTCATGACTTTTCCACTTCCTAGGACACTTATGTTTTCCTGTTCTTGAAATTCCTTCACCTGTTCTAATATTGAGTCATTCTACTCCTTTTACTTTTACCCCTCTATGACCTACGCTCCTTTTCTATTCATTAATTAAGCAAAAAGCAGTGTGGTGTAGGGACTAAAGACTTGACGTCTAGATGACCTGCCTGTCTAACTTCTTACATATCCCAACTGGATGACCTGGAATGGGGCCTTTCACTGCCCAAGGTCCTAGAAACCTTGATGATTTTAATTTCCCAGTCTGCATTAGGAGAGGGAGGTTTCACACCATGAATTTTCTACACACCTGAAATCAAATGTTTGACAAAAACTGAACTCAAATAAAACATCCATCTCCCTTGACCATTTTATAAATGTAGTTCTTCTATAAGGTTTTGTCTTTAATTCCCCACTATTCCTTGTCTACCCTTGGTGAGCCCACCCCAAGTATTACTAGTTCACTAGAGAACTGAATGGCTACAGTGACAAATTGACTGACTTGCCCTTGCCATGACAGATTTTCTGAGTCCAATTGTCTATGTCTAAAGCATTTCTCCAATAAGCCAATAGTTCTCAGGCATTTTAGTCTCTGGACTCATTTATACTCTCAGAAACTATTGAGGATCCCAAAGACATTTTCTATATGTGTTACTTCTATCATTACTTACTCTATCAGAAATGAATACAGATTAGTATTATTAGGAAAAGTTTTGACTTGAGCACTCCTTGAAAGGATCTCAAGTCCTCCCAAGAGTCCAAACTACTCTCTCTGGTCTTACAATTGGCCTATCCCAATGGCATGACATTGAAATTTTTCCAATCCATTTTATATACATGCCAGTTTCAGATTAATGTTTACTAAGGATTGTTTTTGTCATGTCATCTAATAGCCCAGAAAGTCCTTCCTGGCTTTTAGACCCATTAGCGAGCTAATGAGCTTCATCTCAACTCTATGACATTTCCCATTTCTCATGCATAAGACAGTCCTAGTTTGCTCAACATCCTCTCTGTTCTGACACTTGTTACATTCATTATAGCATTATTAATTTATCCTGCATCAGAAAAGGATTCCCTCTCATTAAGGATGTATTCATTGTTCTCAACGGTAGCCCTTAGAAAGTCCATCAGGAACAAAGGGTATTAGGAAGAATGAGCAACAACCATCTATGCCATCTAAAAAGGCACCAGATTTCTCTTCTCATCATCCCAGAGAGGCAAACTTATATTTCCAGTTGAATCATATTTCATTCCTTCTAGAGGACATTCCAGATTGCATATTTGAGAGGGAGGGACAGGTAAATGGGTGATCTATTGTGGTTTTCTCCCCTCCCTCAAGGTAAAAACAGATGCTAGCAGCATTATTCAGACCAAGTGATATGGCCACAATCCTCTTAATGAAGAGGTAGCCTCCCCTAGTTAGGTGGTATTCCAGAGGATGGGGAGGAGGCTTGGCATAGTCTGCTTGGATTATCAGAGAGGGATCGATTAAGAAAATGACCTGGAACGTGGACTAGTCTGTGGCTCTCCATATTCCCTTTAGCTTTTGTTTCCTATTTCACTAGCCTCAAACCACAGCAGTTGCTTCCTAATTAATTTCTAGTCCCACAACATCAGGTGCAATGTCTGTTACTTAAGATGCTGGGTGAGCCTCCACCCACCTACATCCTCACTGATGCCTCCTCATCGTTTGTGGTCCTGAAGACCAGAGAATAAGTGAATTATGAGATGCAGCCTGGTGAAGGGAATAAAAAACTGGCCTTGAAGCCAAGAAAATCTGAGTTCAAGGCCCGACTGGCTTCATGACTATAGGCAGGTCCCTGAATGACAGAACTTGAGACAATTTTCTGAGATGATTTGGCCCAGGGAAAGTGCTGACCTGCATTGGAAGAGGGAGTTTGCCCTTCATCATCCCTATAGCAAGGAAATCTCAGCCCTGGCTCCCATCCCCAGAGGAAACACAGAGTCAAGCATTGCAGATTCCCCTTTCCCCACCAGTGAATGAGCTCTCCAGATTACATTTGCTTGGGCTTGAGACTGGTCTTTCAAGCATTCCTCCTCACTCCTACATCCATGACCCCCACCCAATGTCAGATTGCTTCCTCTCCTGCCTGGTCCTACAGGATCCCTACCAAGAAGGGGAAAGAATGAGGAAGTGGCTCTTCAAATTCACAATCTCATTATTTGTGGTGTTACTTTCGATGAGGTACCCATTGAACTTTTAGGCAATGAAGGAGTCAGCATTTGGCTAATAACTTCCTATTTCTGTCTGTCTGTCTGTCTGTCTCTCTTCTCCTTCTTTCTCTCTTTGTCTCTTCCTGCCTCTTCTCTCTCCCTCTCCTTTTCTCTTATTGCATTTTCATGACTACATTAATTAACCATTTTCACAAAGTTTTAAGTTGATCAACACTGCAATGTGCTTAGGTCCAATGTTCTGGTACCACGTTTTGGTGGTGCTGGTGGTTGTTTTTTACCCTGAAAATAACTAATCCCATCACACACATCTTTCAAAAGTGACTGCTTGCATTGACAATTACAGAACTTCCCCCATTGTTCATCGATTTCCAAACAGTCTTCCTCTGCCCTGTTCTCTATGAACGATCGTCTCTCTTGGCCATTTCCTGGGAAGGGCTGGCGTTTTAATCCAGCTTCCCACAAGTGGCCCAGTTACAATTTCATATTTTTCAGCTGCCTTTAATCCCCTAATCCTACAGACTTTGAGGAAGTAAAAGGCATCGGCCAGTCCCGCCTGCTCAAATTCTGAGTAAAACGTCCCAGTCTCATTAAGGTCGGAGCGCTTCTACTCAGTTGGGACCAGAGAGCCCAGGACGGCCATCCACATGGTTTTGTTCTCATTTCTCATTCATTTGGGATTCCTCCTCATTCAGAAGCCCACGGGGGAAGCGATGAGGACAAAGCAAAGGTTCTGTAAATAAGTAAAGGAGCTCTGAAAGAGGAAGTGCAATTGCCACTAGGACTTCTCAGACTTCGGGTTGGACCCCTCGGAAGGTTCGGGAGCCCCTACCTAAGAAGGCAGCTCTTCCCCCTGCACCCGTCCCTCCCCATCACTAAGCACAGACCACCTTTCATTTCCCATCAAGCAGTCTTACCTTGAGCAGGGCTTTCTGGGCCAGCATAGTACCAGGAGGGTGCTACCCTTACCATCACATCTCTCGGGAACCTTGCTGCTAGCTGGTTTGGGGCCCTGCCTGGCACATAAACAATTAGCTCAGTGGCCCCCCTCTGCATGTAACCAGAGCCCTTCACCACAGAGCAGAGCAAGAAAAGGCAGAAGGATGGGAGAGGGGGCAGCCCTGGCAGCAGCTGCCTGGCCTGCCTCCCATTGGCTGAGTGGGGCTAGCCAGGGCCCTCTCTTTCAGCAGACTGGGAGAGTTAACCTGGGAGCATTTGTTTCCCCCTTCATTTTCTCTCTTTTCCTTCCCTCGAGTCTCCTTTGATTTCCTGCTGGCTTTTTAAATTGAGGATAAAGTTAATTCACTCCACAATGCCACAGCTGGAATTAAGCATGCCTCTTCTCCTGGGCGGAGGAGGGGAGGGGCTGGGCCGAGGCCTGGGTCCTATTGGATCCCTAACACCCTGGAGGGCTGCTGCTCCTGGCTCAGGGGCCCTAGAGTCACAGGCACCAAGTTCACTAATTATGACCATATGGTTTGGCAGCTCTACACTCAGCAGACACCTTGTTAGCTCCATGAGGCCTAGGTGTTGGGAAGGAGGAGATGGGGAGACTTTGAGGTAGAAGGTGTGGCTTGAAGTCCCACTGCCGAGCCAGAGGGAGGTTCGATTGATCCTAATCTATTCTTTTTGTTCCGAAGCAGCATGCTGCTGGCAGCAACAGCTTGGTAATAACAGAGATTTGGGGCCTTTAAGTCCTTGTGGTTATGGCCCGGCGGCACGCGACCACTCGGTGGGCCCCAGACAAGCTCCTGCTTTAATTGGCTCCATCGGTGGCACCAGAAAGAGATGTTAGGTCAAGGTACACCACATGGCCTACCTGCCCTGGCTGGCTGGGAGCGGGAGCACAGATGTCACCCCTTTGATTGCGGCAGTGGCCACTGGAGGGGTACCGTAAGGCTTTCAGGGCCGCCTTGGGGAAGAGCCCAGGAGCTGCCATGTTCGCCGTGGAATTAATTAGCCGGGAGGATGGTAGGAAAACACATTAGATCGGATGCTAATGTGGCCTATTGGAGATCAGCAGGGGGACGGCAATAGTATTTTATTGAAAATAAGGATTGTTATTGCTTCTCAGGGAAGTGAGAGGGTGATCACATAGACTTTGGGAGGTTTGGTGGCAAGGATGTGGGTTCCAATCCTTTATTGCCACTTGCTATACACGTAGCCCTAAGCACAGATTTGCTGTCTCTGGGCCTCGACTTCCTAGTATGTTAAAGAGGAGTCTTGGACTAAATCCTCTTAGTCTCTCCTTTGAACTGCAAGTGTCTCACTCACGCCTGCAGATGTTCTCTCCTTTTTAGTTGTATCCTGTGGATGGAGGATGGCATCAGGCACGTACAGCAGTAGATAACGGGCTAATAACTGTGGCATCATCAGACTTGATTGTGAGTCTGGACTCTGCCAGCTCCTACCTTTGTGGTGAGTTTGGGACAATTTCTTCTCTCTGAGCCCCACATTACTGGCTGGATTGGGGGAAACCAAATATCATTCTATAGCTAATTTGGGGATGAGTTTCAGAAATGAGCTAGGCAGGAACTGGGCCAATAGGAGGAGAGCCGTCTTTCCTTAGCACTTGAAGCTGTTCCAGGCTGGCAGGACCTGACAGAGTTTCTATGCTGGTGCAGATTTCAGGAACTCAGAGTCCCCAAACTAAATCCAGGCAGCCTGCACATAAGAGAAATGGGGAAGGCAAATCATTTGGCAAAAATAGAGTGAGTTGTCTTTTCTTCCAGGGCTCCACTCCACTGCCACACCTACAGAAAACATGTTTTTCATCTCTCCAGGTGTTAATAGTGACTCCCCAGACTATAACTGGTTCATAACATGAATTATTGATCAGTGGAAATGAAAGATTCTTGAGGCCAAGAATATTTCCTTCTTTTTCCTAGAATTCAAGAAGAATGGACTCAAAGTCACCCAGCCTTATTCTGAACACCTTCAAGGAGTTGACCATCATCTCTCATTGTTGTGACATATCAATTTGTTAGGAAGCTCCTGCTTATTCTTCCTGATACCCAGCCCAAATTAAGCCCTTTGCAGCTGTCATCAATTACTTCTAGTTGTCTGGACTTCACATTCATCCTCCCCAACTAGCGTACAAGAAAGTGACTCCTGTAAAGAAGGGCTAGAAATTCCCATCAACAGGCAATCTGGTGCCACACAAAGGGTAAGCCAGTCAGTCTAGATAAGTAGGAAGGACCCCTATGGGAAAAGGAAGAGACAATCCTGGCAATTCAGGTAAATCAGATCCTTTCCCCTCTGCCACATTGGACATCATTTCCTTTTTGGACACTAGCATCATACATCTCAGGACCTTGAGCACAAGAACCTGGAGAATAACAAGACTTACTTCTCCGTGTCCTAAGCTCCCTCCCTGGGAAGCCACTTCAGTCAAGACACAGCCTGGCAACCACTCTTTCAGGTGCTATAGTGAAAGTCGATAAAAACCTGGAAAAGAAAGTTATTGCTATCAAAATTCTTGACTGTCAAATGGCTCAACCACCAGAACAAGGTATTATTTTTATCAGTTAAAATGACATTAAAGAAGGGGCATGACAATTTGCTGTCTTGCTTTATCCTACAGAACAAGGGGGATTTCCAAGTGAATTTCACCAGAGACCTTCTATATGTGTTGTCTCTTCCATTAGAATATGAGATTTTGAAGAGAGAGGCTGCCTTACTCATTTATCTTCCCAGGACTTAGCAAAGCACTTTGCAAATGGCAAGTATTTAATAAACATTGCATTTCTTCATTCATTCCTCTCAAGGACCCAACAAGAAGCTCAAGTACCTCTTCTTACATGACAGATCTTCAAATGCAAGAAAAAAGTTGTTCAACATCCTCTAGTCTTCTCCCATGAAGGCTCCACTTCCTTCTATACATCCTGATATGACATAAATTTAAGGTTTTTCACAATCCTGGATGATCTCCTATGGGCATCCTTCAGCTTCTTCATGTACATTTTAAGCTATTTTTGCCAATAAAACACAATATTCCAGGCAAGTAGAATCACGGGGAAATGAGGAGAAACTACTACCTTCTTATTCCTAGAAACTCTGCTTCCTTTAAAACTGAGCCATTTTCAGGGCTTCTCATTTATTTTTGGTGTTCAACTTTCACCCAGCTCTCACCTGTGGCTCCAATAAACTGTAGCATGTTCATATGCCACAGCCTGGTAAAACCCTCTGGACAGATGGTCCAAAACAAGTCTGGGATAATAGATAGGATTCAAACTCTATCAGTATGTTGGGAGGTGTCTATCCTGGGCATTTGAAGACTTTCCTAGGAGAATGGGGAAATAAGAATAATTTGTTCCAATAGCCATGGAGTCAACTGAAACAGGCACTGTGGAGCCCTTAGATCTTGGTCAGAAATGAGAAGATGCCAACATTATTTATTGCATCTTGAGCTATCACCAATCATCTTGACTTTCTCTTACCACTAGACTTCTTTGACTTAGGAAGAGAGAGTGGAGCTTTGTGAAACTCTGCCTGATCTAAGGAATATGGCAAAATCATTGGTCCTCTTTAAAAAAGGAATATCAACAACAATAGCTGTAGCAGCAACAAGAAAAATAATAGCAGCAGCAGTAATATAAGTAGTAGTAATAGAATTTAGACGCTAGTAGAAGTAGTAGTAGTAAGTTAGGGTAGTGGTGCTGATGGTGGTAGTGGTAGTGGTAATTGTAGTAGTAGTAGTAGTAGTACTAGTAGTACTAGTAGTAGTAGTAGTAGTAGTAGTAGTAGTAGTAGTAGTAGTAGTAGCAGTAAAGTAGTAGATGTCCTTCAGTGTAGGTTTTCAATCCAGACTAGAGGACTACTTGAAGCATATATTACATAGAGAATTTAGTTCATCAAGATAGATATTGTGGTCCCTTTTAACTATGAAATTATATGATTCAATGAGTGAGCCTACTTGTTCTTGGAGGAGTGGCACATAGCCAAACCCTATGGTCCTTTGAATGTCAGAGAAACAAACTATTTTGAAGTACAGGAGTCTGATTCTTTTTCAATAGAAAACTGCCACCTCAGAGTAGCCATAAGACTCTTGGGGCCCATCTATGTTTCTCTGCTTAGTGGATAAAGAGTGAGTCATGGTCCCTCTTCCTCATTACAAACAAATAGGTCACTGAGGACAAGTTGTAATATTTTTACTGACTAAAATAGCTGAGCAGGCAGGATCCAAACAACATCCCCTGAATAACCCTGAATAACATATCAGACAGAAAATGGACTGCACTCTAAGACGGCAAACTCTCCATCATAGTTATGAACACTGTCCCTGGTTCTAACATCGTTACGTTGGGTTTTGTTTTTATATGAGTATTCTTTTGCAAGAATAAACAATATGGGAATGCGTTTTACAGGACAATGCATGTATAACCTAGATGAAATTGCTTACAGTGTTGGTGGGGAAAGAGTACTTGGATCTTGTAACTTCAGAAAATGTATGTGGCAAATTGTTATTAATTGTAATTACATATAATGTTTTTTTTTAAAAAGTCCCCATTACAATATAAAATATTTCATAGCAGAGGCATTATTTTATTTTGTATTTTTTGTTTATTTTCTATCCAGCCTCATTAATATAGAGCACATTACCCATAGATTAGTAAATACTTAACACAAGATCTGAATGCCCACTTTAGGCAGAGCCAACACAGAACTCTGATCTATATCAAATTTATATCCAGAGAACTATTAAAAATGCCTCAAAATGAATTTTCGAGTGGCAGAACCAATGAAAGATTGGGGCAAAACATTTTTCTTTTTGAAATTTTTCTTTTACTTTTAAAATATTTTCCCATGTTTACATGATTCATTTTCTTTCCTTCTCCTCTTCCCTACCCCATTCCAGAACTGATAAGCAATTCCACTGTATTGTACAAATGCTATCACTTGATACCTATTTCCCCATTATTTTTGCCATGGAAATAAAACTCCAAATCATAAATCCACATAAACAAATGATAAGTCCTAAGTTTTTCTTTTGCATTTCTACTCCCATAGCACTTTCTCTCAATGTCCATAACATTCTTTCTCATAAGTCCTTCAAGAATATCCTGGATGTATTGTATTGTTATTAGTAGTAAAGTCTATTACATTTGATAGTTCCACAAGATTTCACTTTCAGTGTACAATGTTCTCTTGATTCTGCTCATTTTACTCTGTGTCAGTTCTTGGAGGTCTTTCCAGTTCATATAGAAATCCTCCAATTCATCACTCTCTATAGCACAATAGTATTCCATCACCATCAGATACCAAACTTTGTTCAGCCATTCCCTAATTGAGGGACACCCCCTCATTTTCCCATTTGGGGGCAAAACAATCTTTGATTGAGTCACTTAAGAAGGTTTATAAAGCAGAGCTATCTTATGGTGGTAATACGGAAGCATAATCCAGTGCAGGTGATGTCCCAAAAATCCATCAGGAAGAGTGGCCACCATATCCTGAGTGCAGGTCTGTAGACAGCTTCTCCTTTATACTTTCAATACAATAATCTTGGGACAATATCCATAGCACCACAGGACCAATGCCCAACTTTATCATCCAGTTAGAAGTCATGAAATATGTTAGAATGATGAGCAGAAAACAAACAAATACAAATAACCTGATAATATAAGGTAACTATGGTTACTGGGAAAATCAAAACACAAACCCAGAAAAGGACAAGGATGTCAAAAAAGCTACATGTGATGTCTCAAAGAAAAATATGAAATGATATCAGACCCAAAAAGAACTCCTGGCAGAATTTGAAAAGAATTTTAAAAACCAAATAAGAGAGGTAGAATAAAAAAAATTGGTAAGGCGGGAAAATGATGCAAGAGCATCATAAAAAAGTTAAAAGCATGATAAAGAAAACATGAAAATTGGGGTGGGAGACATACAAAAAATAACTGAGGAAAATAAGTTCTTTAAAAGGTGTGGATGGTGTTATTCAGTCTTTCAGTCAAGTCTGACTCCATGGACCAAAGCAAACCAGGCTTTTTTTGTCCTCTATCTCTCAGTCTGCTCAGGGTCCTGGTCACTATTTCTATGACACTAATTATACATCACATCCTTTACCATCTTTTTTTCTTCTTTTGCCTTCATTTTTTTGCATAGTGGTCTTTTCACAATGAGTCCTGTCTTCATCTAATGTGGCCAAAATATTTTAGCTTCAGTTTCAATATTTGATTTCTTAGTGAAAACTCTGAATTAATTTCTTTAAATATATACTGATATGGTATCCTTGCTAAACAAAAGACTCTTCTCCAGCCCCATAATTTGAAAGCATAAAACTAAACAAATAAAAATAAGGAACAAAAAATCACTGAAAAAATATCTTAAAAAGTAGAATTGGCCTAATGGAAAAAGAGGCAGCATGCCCTTTGATCCAGGCATATGACTGCTGGGTTTATGCCCCAAAGAGATCATAAGGAAAAAGATTTATACAAAAATATTCATAGCTGCACTCTTTGTGGTGGCAAAAAAATTGAAAAATGAGGGGATGCCCTTTGACTAGGGAATGGCTGAACAAATTGTGGTATATGTTGGTGATGGAATACTGTTGTGCTATAAGGAATAATGAACTGGAGGTATCCCATGTGAACTGGAACAACCTCCAGGAATTGATACAGAGTGAAAGGAGCAGAACCAGGAGAACACTGTACACAGAGGCTGCTACTCCATGGGAAATATTCTACATTAATTAATTAAATAAAAATTTCCAAATTATAAAAAGAAAAAAAGAGGCAGTAAAAAATGATTGAAAAAAGCAATTTCTTAATAAGCAGAATTGGCCAAATGGAAACAATAGAAATAAAAGTCCAATTAAGAAAAGAATCCCTTAAATTGGGCAAGTGAGAGCTAATGAGTTCACGAGACAGCAGGAAATAATACAAAATTAATGAAAAATAGAAGAAAATGTGAAACAAATAACTAAAAAACTTACTGGGAAAATGGATTCAGGAAAGATAATTTAAGAATTATTGGACTAATTGAGAGACATGATTTAAAAAAACTGGACATAATAGTACAAGAAATTTTCTAGGAAAATCACCCTAATGTTCTAGAATGAGAAGACAAAAATGGAAATTGAAATAATTCAAAAAATATCTCTTGAAAGGGTTTCCAAAATGGATACTCTTGGAAATATTATACCAAATACAAAAGCTCCAAAAGTGAGGCAAAAAATAGTGCAAGAAACCAGGAGGAAACAATTAAATGATGTGGATCCATAGTCAGGATTAGGCAGGACTTAGAAGCTTCTATATTAAAGGAGAGCAAGGAACGGAATATGATATTTGAGAAAGTAAGGGAGCTAGGATTGTAACTAACAATCATCTCTGCATCAAAATTAAGTGTAATGCTTAAAGGGGAGAGAAGAATGAATATTTAATGAAATATAGGACGTTGAAGCATTCCTGATTAAAAGGATGGAGCTGAAAAGGAAAACTGCTCTCAAAGAAAGAACTCAAGAGAAGAAAAAAAGAGGAAAACAGGAGAGAGAAAACAAAAGTGCTGACATTTCAGGAAGATAATCTTGCAACTCAAGAGCTTTCTAACTATTATGACAGTTAGAAGGAGTATATGTAAATAAAGATTATGGGAATAAGGGAGATATCAACAAATAAATAAAGAGTGAGAAAGAGAAAGGCACTGTTGAAGAGAGAAGGGAGAGACGTAATGAGGTACATTATCTCATATGAAGAGGTATGAAAGAGCTATTACAGTTAAAGGGAGATGGGAGGGATGGTGGGCAAAACTTGAACTTCACTCTCATCACAATTAGCTCAGAGAGGAAAGAATATCCACACTTGGTTGGGTATACAAATATGTTTTGTCATATAGGGAAATAAAAAAGGAAACATTTGTGAGTAGGAACAGGATGAAAGGAGAAGGAGAGAAAAGAACAAACAAGGAAAAAATAGAATGAAGGGAAATATACAATTAATAATTATAATTGTGAATGTGAATGGGATGAATTCACCTCTAAAATAGAAGTGAATAGAAGAGTGGAAGAAAAAAAAGAAAATATATTCATATGGTGTTTTCAAGGAACACATCTGAAGCAAGAAACACACAGAGTAAAGATAAGAGACTAGAGCAGAATCTATTATGCTACAGAAGTAAAAACAAAACCAAAAAAAGCAGGGGTAGCAAGCACGATCTTAGACAAAGCAAAAATAGATTTCATTAAAAGAGATAAGGAAGTAAATTATATTTTAATAAAAGATACCTTAGAAAGCAAAGCAGTATCAACACTAAATATATGTGCATCAAATAAAATACCATCTAAATCTTTAAAGAACTTAAATGAGTTGTAGGAGGAAATTATAAGTATTTTTTTAAGTAAAAAGAAATACTATATAGGGATAGTAATTTTCTCAACCCAAATTTGATAAATCTAATCAAAATAAAGAAGTAAAGGAGATGAATATAATCTTAGAAAATTAGCTATGATATACTTTGGGAGAAAATGGAATGGGAATAGGAAGGAATAAAACTTTTTTTTTTTCGTTTCTTAGTAATATGTGACCTACACAAAAAAATTACTATTAGGACATAAAACCACAGAATCAAATGAGGAAAATATGAAGTGATATATGCATCCTTTTCAGATGATAATGAAATTAAAGTTACATTCAATAAATATTGAAAGAGAAATTAAAATTAATTGAATACAAAATAATTTAATTATTTAAAGAAGGAACAAATCATAAAAAAACACTAATTTTTTTCAAAGAAAATAGCACTAAAAAACCATTACAGGATACAAACAGAAAAACACTTAGGGTGAATTGTGTATTTCTAAAGTCTTACATGAAAAAAATCTGGAAAGAGCAAATCAATGAATTTACGCATGCTGTAAGGTGAGGGGGGTAGTAAAAGAACAAATTTTAAATCTTCAATTAAACAGCGATTTGGAAATCCTGAAAATTGAAGGAGACATTAATAAAAATAAAAATGAGAAGACTACTGAAGTAATACATAGGACAAGGAGTTGTTTGTTGAAAAAAAAAAAGAGAGAGAGATGAACCATTGGTTAATTTGACCAAAAAGTAAAAGAAAAAGAAAAAAAATATTATCAGTCTCAAAGGTGATTCCCCACCCATGAAGGGAAATTAAAGGAATTATAAAGAGATATTTTGCCCAATAAATCTGATAATCTAAATGACATGGATGAATAATTACCAAAAAAGACAAATTGGCCCAATTACCAGGAGAAATAGATTAGTTAAATAATTTTATCAATGAAAATTTAATTGAATAAGCCATGAATGAGTTCTTTAAGAAAAAAATCTCAGAGTCATATGGATTCACATGAAATATTTAAAGAACAATGAATTCCAATATTATGTAAAGGATTTGGATGAAAATAGGTGAAGATTTATCAAATTCCTTTAGACCCAAATTTTGTGCTGCTACCTAAATCAGGAAGATGAAAAAGATAAAAAGGATATTCAAAACTAATTTGCTCAATGAATATTGATACAAAGATTTTAAATAAAATACTATCAAGGAGATTTTTGCAATATAGCACAAGAATCATAGACAATGATCAGGTGGGATTTATAGCAGGAATGCAGAGATGGTTCAATATTAGGAAAATGATCAGTATAATTGACCATATCAAAAATAGAATCAATAGAAATGTCTGATTGTCACAATAAATGCAGAAAAGCTTTAACAAAAATACAATATCAATTCCCATTTAAAAAAAGAAATTGTGTGCCTAATCTAATTTACTGATCCACAACATTATTTCTTGGCTACTATTAGATTGTTTGGATGATTATTGCTTTATAATACAGTGTGAAATATGGTATGGCTTAGCTACCTTCCTTCACATGTTCCCCACTGATTCTCTTGATATTCTTGACTTTTTGTTCTTCTCTATGAATTTTATTATTTTTTAACTCTATAAAATATTCCATGTAAAAATACTTGAGATTATACTTGCCAAGAGAAATCCAAGAACTACATGAATACAATTATAAATGTTTTTCACTCAGAATCATATCCAAACAAGAGGACAAATATTAATTGTTTGTGGATAGGACAAGGTGATATAATAAAAATGTAAATTTTATCTCAGTGTGATATCAAACTAACAAAAATATTTCATAGTTAGAAAAAATATCAAAATTCATTGGGAAGAACAAAAGGTCAAAAATATAAAATAATTATTAAAACAATCTAATACTTCCCAAGAAATAGTATTGTGGATATTAGGTACACAATTCACAATAAGAATTCACCATATTTATATAGTACATCATAAATCCAAAGGTCCAATCTTTTGGAACAAGAACTCACTACTTGACAAAAACTACTTGGAAAACTGGAAAACAGCATATACCACGATGATGTTAAAATGAGTTAATGATTTACACATAAAGGGTGATACCATAAGAAAATTAGGGGAGTATGGAATACTTTACCTGTAAGATCCATCAATAAAGGCACAATTTAGTGCCAAACAACCAATAAGAAAACATTATTAGATGAAAAATGAATAATTTTTATTATGTTCAATTACAAACATTTTGCTCAAACCAAAACCAATGCAACCAAGATGAGAAGGAATGCAGAAAACTGGGGAAATAGTGATTGTGTCAAGTATCTCTTTTTAAAGTCTTATTTTTCAGATAGAGAGAGAGAACTGTTTCAAATTTATAAGAACATATTCCTTTCACTTATAGGTAAATTATGAAAGAATATTAGGAGGTATTTTTTTCAGACAAAGAAAGCAAAGCTCTCTCTAGTCATATAAAATTCTCTCAGGCACAATTGATTAGGGAAATGCACGATCTACCAATTCCAAAGTATCAGTTCACATTGATTAGATTAACTAATGTGACAAAAAAGGAAAATTATAGATGTTAGAAGGGATGTGGAAATTTGGGACACTAATATTCTGTTGGTAAATTTGTGAACTATTGAACCATTTTGAAGAACAATCTGGAACTAGGCCCAAATGGCTATAAAATTTCAGAACATTTGCTCTAGTGATAGCACTACTAGATTTGTACCCCAAAGATTTAAAAAAGGATGGAGGGAAAACATACTTATTCAAGAAATTTTATAGGGGCTCTTTTTTTTTTTTTTAAACCCTTACCTTCCATCTTGGAGTCAACGCTGTGTATTGGCTCCAAGGCAGAAGAGTGGTAAGGGCTAGGCAATGGGGGTCAAGTGACTTGCCCAGGGTCACACAGCTGGGAAGTGTCTGAGGCCAGATTTGAACCCAGGACCTCCCGTCTCTAGGACTGGCTCTCAATCCACTGAGCTACCCAGCTGCCCCCAGGGGCTCTTTTTGTTGTGGAAAAGAATTGAAAACTGAGGGAATATGCAACCATTGAAGAGTGGCTGAGCAAGTTTTGAAGTACGGTTTTCTTGGAATACTATTTTGCTTCTAGAAATGACAGGAAGGATGATTTTAGAAAACCAGGAAAGACTTCTATAAACTGATGTGAAGTGAAGTGAGTAGAACCAGGAGAACATTGTACACAGTAACAATAGTGTTGAATAAAGATTAAATTTGAGTAAATTGAATTATTCCCAATAACATGATGATACAAAACAGTTCTTTAGGACTCATGACCAAAAAAATGCTCTTTGCCTCCAGAGAATGGACTGATGTAGATTGAAGCATACTATTTGCATTTTGTTTTCTTTGTTTTTTTTTTAATGTGTCTTCTTTCACAACATGACCAATATAAAATATGTTTGCATGATCACATATGTAAAGCATATATGAAATTGCTTAT
Organism: Monodelphis domestica; assembly: GCF_027887165.1. Classification (NCBI taxonomy): domain Eukaryota; kingdom Metazoa; phylum Chordata; class Mammalia; order Didelphimorphia; family Didelphidae; genus Monodelphis; species Monodelphis domestica. The sequence continues at coordinate 6,617,632 of NC_077234.1, read as the reverse complement.
TGTTTCAGGGATGGCTGACAAGAGAGAATGAGGAAGAAAATTTGGTAGTCAAAAGTTTAGAAGATGAATGTTAAAATTGTTTGAAATGTAATTGAGAAAAATAAAAGCAATTTTTTTAATTGAGGGAGTAGAATATATTAATACTTTAAAGGACCAAGCTAGATCAACTGATTTAATGTACTTTTTGGTTCATAAAGCAAAGAAAATATAGATAATGGTATGAAACCATAATTTCAATATAAATTAGAGCATTTGCTTCTAAGTATTTTGAAACTAGGAGAAAATATATTAAATTATATTTTAAATGTATTCAGTCTAGTCCTTGTCCTTATAGTATTCTAGATGAATTCACCACTTCGGGGAGTTTTAGAAATAAGTGAACTTCTTACTCAGTTTGCCAGAACAGAGAAATAACAGCATGACTTCTCAGAAATTATCTATTGTGTTCAAGACCAAATAATTGGATAATGCACATCATCCGAACACCATGAACAAATGCAATTTAAATAAGAAAATTATTATATTCTAAGCCAGAATTCGGTATGCTTTTTTGAAGCCTCAGATTTGATCATTAGTAAAGATGACATTATTTTAAAATTTGTTCGATGATTCCCAGGCCAAGAATTGGTGACAAAACTCAGTTGTCTTGGATCTGGTACATACTGTGTGGCTTCCCAAGTAGAGTCCCAGGGGATTACAAAGAGACAATAGTTAGGATTAGTCACTTTTGATGCTCATAGCAAGTAAATGATGAAATTCACTTGAAAATGAACAAGACCCTCAAGAACACAAGACTATGATTGTGGACGTGGGGATTGGCAAAATCTTAGAACATTGCTTACTAGAACCAGAGGACTGTGGGAGCAAGAAGCAGCTGCTGTGGAATTTGTTGGGATAGGTGGGAGGAACAGACCAGGAAATGGGCTGAGAAGAAGCTAATTTGAGCATGTAGCTTCCAAGATGAGGAAAGCATCTATCTAGTAGCTTGTATTTAAAGTAATTGTCCCTAATATTCTAGCCATTACTAAGCCTAGTAGTTCCTATGCCATATAGCAATAAATGGACTATAAGTACCAAATATCCTGGCGGGGAGAGTGTTGGGAAATGTTATAATTAGCAACAGTTGGCAAAGGTGAGTTGATATTCAGATATCAATGATCAAACCTCTGGTAATTAAGGAACATTAATTGATTTTTGAGCCATCTCATAATCTTGCTTATATAATCAGAGCCACCGTAATCAGAACAGGTTAGTTGATACCTTGAGGGAATTCAAGCCACCCCTACTTTTAAAATGCAGAACAACTATCTCTGAGGAGAGGTTCAGCCTAAATTAAATTCCATTTTCTAGTAAACAAAACACAGATATTCTAGGGAATTACATCATTCAACTGTACCTTCTAGTGGGAATGGGAGAGACTACATTTTTTAACTTAACTGAGAAATGGGGTTTGACAAAACGAGGAATAGGATCAGTTACAAAGGAGGATAAATTAATCCCATGCATATTTCTAAATTCCTCGTAAGCAAACAGAAGAAAGAGGGAACATGTCTTCCCTCTTAAAAAATGGCAAGAAGGTGTGTTCTTTGAGTCTTAGAAAATGATAACCAATGCTCAAGTTCTGAGGGGAAAATATGCACATTTGTGAATGATCAAGACATTTCAAAATTGTCATCAGAATGTAAGTGTGAGGTTGAAACCACTTGATTTGCCTCTGGTGCCTTGACTAGGTGAAAACAATAGTGAAAGAATCAATGAGAACTAGATATAGTAAAGGGCTTATATACCTCCTCAATGAATGCCAGTTTGTTAGGGTTTTGATACCAAATCTATTCAATTCATATATAAAAGGGAGGCTATTTGTGATACATTTTGTTTCCCTCATGACAGCTGATAAGCAAGTGGCAGAGAGTGTGTCTACTTCTTGTGTCATTTGCAAATTGTCCTTTGTACATTAGAACTTAAAACACATTCTCCACTACATGGTCTTTTTTATTTGTAATCATTTCATTTACTTTAAGAAATAGAAGAAATAAACATAAAGGTTACTAGTGTTTTGTCACTTTGGATTTCATTTATGGATTTCCAACTGGGCTACCCCTATATCTATATCCTTGGATTTTAGATGCATTGGGTTTATGATAAATGGAGAATAGGAATTTCTTCTCTAAATGAACTTGGAGGTTAGACTGGCCAGATTTTCAGAGGAAATATTGTTATGGTGGTTTTGGTAGGGTGAACTAAGAGTTCATCAAGAACAGGAGAATATTGACCAACTACTACATCAGCTGCTGAAGAAGAAACTGAGAATCAAATTACGCACATTTTCACACTATGATGACTATAATATGTCATTAGGAGCCTCAGGAATATGATATAATCATGATTTATCTGACCCCCATTTCCCCTCTCACTGTGATGTTGTTTCCAGTCCTCATTGCCTGTATTCTCACCCATATTAAGGATCAGTGACAAGTAGTTCCATTTGACCACTTAAAAATTAAGTTTTGAAAAGGAATATACACTCCAAATTTATTGCAGAAACAAAGGTTCACATCTTCTCCCCTGTCTTTTGTGAACACAATATTCCTTGTACTACCATGATCTCTGTATAGGGCAACTTTGCCACCGAAATTGCACTGGTCTCACCAATTTCAGGTCCAGTTGTGCCATGACTGCTGAATGAGATCTTATTTCAGTTTTTGCTGACTTGGGTATAGAAAGTCATGACTAGATGTCATTCATTCTTTCTCAGAACATCAATACCATACTAACTTTCATACCTAACCCTGGAACAATAGAATGCTGGAGCACTCTGCTGACCTTTTGCAATAACAAATTGGAGACTCCACTCCTTTCAGCAAAAACAGAAATGAAAAAGATACAGAATTGAAGTCATATTGTCTCAAAGAGGAAAAAAGACCAAGGGTTCTTCCTACTGAGGAGATTCTTTCACTGGAGACCAAGAAAGGAGGACTCACCACATGGGGGGAAGATAGGTAGCCAAAGCTTTTGCAGACTTCTTTGAAGATTTTCCCAGTTCTAGCCAATTAGTAAAAGTTCCTCCCAAACTCATGATTGAGAAACTCAAACAAATTTCTATATGTCTTCATATGTTCCTCAGTCTCCCCAAGGCAGTTACATTCCATATGACTGTGACACTTCCCTGAACAAGCTTCCCAGATTCTCCTCAAGTTAAGAGCTGAGAGATGTGTTCTCACGAAAGCCTCAAGAAAGCTGATGAAGTCAAAACATACAGCATACCCTCACTACCCATATTAATATGCACAGCTAATGAGACAGTAGTCATAGATGTTGCTGGAAGCCTGTTTATGGTTTTCCCTAAAGAATGAAAGGGAGTTCATCTATCCTCCTGGTTTGCCTTTGCTTAAAAGGGAGAAAAATTTTTAAACTTATATTACTATGTTTATTTACTTTTTTGAAGTTTATGACCATTGTTAGGAGATACCATTCCCTCTGTTCTCCAGAAGATCCTATATAGAGGATAAAATGGGCAAAAGGAAAATATACACACATCTTTATATGTTCTGAGGGATGATGGCTTTTTCAAAGCATCAATAGTTGGAGAATTGTGAAGTATTCCCAACTCTCCTTGCCTGGGAAATGTCAGCAATAATAGCTTGTACTTTCAAGTATTTGAATGGGAAGTTGGTCTCAGAATAGACTTGCCCACATAGTACTATCCCAGAGACCACCAAGTAAGTCTACGATTGAAGCAGCAATTATTTATTTCAAAATAGGGTAGGATCGTCTTACTTGGATACTATGTTCCATAATTAGTTATATGTTCTAAATTGAACAATTAGCTTTAGGGATAAAGTCAGCTTCTCCAAGTCCCTAATTCTATCCTACTTCTCTTGCCCCCCACCAATCTTCCACCAACTAACTACATGTAAGATCTTTTCACATTTATAGGAATTTTACATTGTAATTCATTTTTATTCTCTATAACTGAACTTAATAAATATTTACAATTTAAGGAAGAGCTGAGATACCATATTAGAAGTAGCCACCCAGCAGAACTCTATCAATGAAATTCCCCTCTTAACCACACTAAAATAAAGCCTCAAATCAAATTTTGGCGTGGGACATTTTTAGATATAAGAAAGGTTAAGATGTCGGTTAAGTCTGTACCACCAGAGTAGACACCTGTCCGCAGCCCAAAGGATGGCAGTGATAGCAGCCATAACTGCAGCAGTAGCTTTGGGAATGCCCATCCCAAGAGAAAATAAAGAGGTCAGACAATTAGTCAGACATAAAGTACCGGGGACTGTTTTCTGGCAATGGATACATCTGACTCTGATTGTCAACTCTTTTTCCTATACTCTTTCAGGGTAAAAATCCCAGAGTTGAGAAGATTATTAGTGGTCAGTTGTAAGGGAGCAGGGGCCCTGGTCACTGAACCAAAGCAGGAAAAACTCTAGAATTTGTGGCTACAGGGGACCAGGATCCTTTCCTGGGTAAAAACCAGAGCACAGAACAAGAGACAATTGACCACATCTCTGCTAGAATCTCACCACCTTGAAAGAATGACAAATGTGTAAACACCCAGAACTGAGCTCTCAAAATGGCAGCACAAAACCAAAACAAAATAAAAAGCTACTGCTACTTGGGACAGTGCCTTCCTGCCTCCAAGTGAGCAGAACCAAACTATAACCAAAGATGGTGTAAAAGGAGCAAACAAGCCAAGTTACTGCAATAGGAACAACAAAATTCGACCATAGAGAGTTATTATGGTTGCAGGGAGGACAAAGACATAAACTCAGAAGTAGCCAACAATGTGAAAGAAAAAACAACCAAAAAATCCTAAATTGGACTTAAACCCAATTGTATCCCTGTAAATTAAAGAAGGAGAAAAAAGTGATGGAAGAAACAAATTGGGGAAACAAATGAGAGTGATTAAAGAAAATTAGGAAAATAGAATTAGCAGTTTGGTTTAAGAATGAGGTCTAGGCAGTTAGGGCATAGAGCGGATAGGGCCCCATTCATCGAGTCAAGGAGATTCACCTTCCTGAGTTCAATTCTGGAATCAGACACTTTCTGGTTTTGTCACCATAGTCACCCTGTTTGCCTCAATTTCTTTTTTCTATAAAATGAGTTAGAGAAAGAAATGGCAAACCACTCAAATGTCTTTGCCAAGAAAATCCCAAAGTCACAGTCAAATATGAATAAAATGACTGAACAACAAGAAGACACCAAGTAGCTTTTCATCTGTCGATGAATGACTAAACAAGTAACAACAGTCCACTCATGCAATGGATTATCAATGAGCTATAAGAAATTATGATTATGAAGAATTTGAATAAGCATAAGGAGACTGATATGAACTGATGCAGAATGAAGTAAGCAGAACAAAGGAAAAAATAGCTATATTGAATGCAACAGTATAGATAGAAAGAAAAACAAGAACAAAATAAGACAAAATAGTTCCAAATAACAATTATAGCTTATCTCCCCAGAGAGAAGAAAAGTCATCTCCCCCTTGTGACAGAAGAGAACAAATATTTACCAAGTACTTACTATCCTACAAGCACTTAACTAGGTGCTTTACATACATTACATCAATGATACTTACAATAACTTTAAGAGGTAGATGTTATTTATCCTACTTTACATCCAAGGAAATTAATTTAGGAAAAAAATGACTTGTCCAGAGCTACAGAGAAAACAAACATCTGAGAATGGATTTGAACTCCAGTCCTCTTTACTAGAGGTCCAAAATTCTTTCCACAGTATTGCCTACTTCAAAGAGTTGGGGAATTATGCTTAGATAACATCATATATCCAATCAAAATTTTAATTTACTGCCTACTTTTGCCTATGTATTTTCCCCATCCTTTTTGTACGCTATAAGGCATGAATGTTCTTGCTGGGTTTTTTTTTTTGTTGTTGTTCTTTTGCTTTTGTTTTGTCACAAGACCCTTAGGAAAAACTTATGGCTCCCTTTTCAGAATCATCAATTTAAATGAATAAAATAAAGTATGTTGAACAACAAATAAAACCAATTACATCAAAATCTGTTATAAGTATTTTAAGGCTACTTACTCTCACCATAACAATCTTACTTTCTGTCATGGAGAACAGAAATATTGAACATTAAAGAATGCAGGTGATGGAAAGAAAACAACATGAATAAAAGTTATTTTAAAAAGAAATTATTTTTGTTTTGTTTTGTTTTTGAAAGTACTTAACCTGGTTTTCTATTTTTATGACATGGATTTTAATATTTAGGTCAACTTTCTTAAATTTTACAAGAGATAAAAGTTGAGTTCACTGACAAAATAGACTGATGAATATTTCTTCTCCTTTAAAAATATGGTCATTTGCCTTCTTTCAATAGTATGGTACCACTACCATTTTCCATAATCTTTCAAATATTTCTCAACAATCACATATACCAGTTATTTCAGTATCAAATGATATCAACTTGAATTCATTAAGAAAAGCTATTGAGGGCAGGTAGGCAGCTCAGTGATTGAGAGTCAGGCCCAAAGATGAGAGGTCTTGGGTTCAAATCTGACCTCAGATACTTCCTAGCTGTGTAACTCCAGGCAAGTCACTTAACATCCATTGCCTGGCCCTTATCACTCTTCTACCTTAGAACTAATACATAGTATTGATTCTAATATGGAATGTAAGGGTTTTAAAAATAGAGAAGATGCTGTAGATTCTTTCTTACTATCTCCATAATTATATGAAAGATCAAATGATTTAATAGGGACACAGGAAGGTGGCACAGTGGATAGAAACCTGGACTTGGAGCCAGGAAGATCTGAGTTAAAATTCAGCTTCAAGCATGCACTTAGAAGCTATGTGATCCTGGCCATATCATTTGACCTCCAGCTACCTCTGTTTTTCTATCTGTAAAATGGGAATACTAATAGCACCTAATTCCTACAGTTATTAGGGCAGTTAGGTGGTACAGTGGATAGAGTGCCAGACCTCAAGTTAGAAAAATTCAGCTTTTGGAGGTCAAATCTGGTCTCAGACACTTAGTAGTTGAGTGTCTGTGCAAATCACTAAAACCTGTTTACCTCAATTCCTCATCTGTAAAATGAGCTGGAGAAGGAAATGGCAAACCATTCCAGCATCTTTGCCAAGAAAGCCCCAAATGACGTCACTAAAAGTGCAAATGGCTGAGATAACTGAACCATAACAAAAGAGTAACTATCGAAACAAAATGAGATCATATTTTTAAAGCACTTTGCAAACCTTCAAACAATGGGTGAATGCTAGCTTTTATTAAATATATTTATTGATTGATCCATTCATTCATTTGTACATAGTTCTTTGGTTGTTGAATTCTCTATGAATTCATTTTGGTATCTCCAGACAATTACCTTTTTTGCTTTAGGAATAATTTCCTTAATTATTTGTTGGCCATGACTGGGGAGAGGAGGAGGAGGAGGAGAGGGAAAGAACATGAACATGAATCATGCAACCATGAAAAAATATTCTAAATTAATTAAATAAAACATTTCCATTAAAAAGAATAATTTCCTTTACTTTCTTCTGAATTTCATTCTTGAGAGTCCCCCATTTCTTCTGCACTAACATCTTCAGTAGAATTTTTATCTTCTGATCTTCCCTAAGCCTTCCTATGAACTACTGAAAATGTGCTTTCTCAGAGTCTAAGGTGCATGTCTGATTCTACCTCACTTTTCTTTCCTCTTATTTCAAAAATTTTAAGACATTCTTCATTTCTCCCTTAAAGAATCCCAACCATTATATTCCAGAAATCATTTTCATTGTTAGTGAAAGCCATTTTCAGAATACTTCTTCTTCTTGGTTCTCTGATTTTTGAAAGATGAAATCGTCATCAACATAAGTGAAGGAATTATTTCTTGGTCTGCTTTTGGCAAAGAATTGAAATATATTCATGAATAATTAAAATTCACCCTCAAAGCCTCTGTGCCAAGCTTCTAATATATTTCCTGGAGTGCTGGTCTGTTTACTTTTTCTGTCCAGGGAGTCTACAATATACACTGGTGAAGAAATGATTTCTTTTTCCACCCTTCATTGATCTTCAGTCATACATTCACCACCTTTATTTTCCCCGTCTTATTTCTGGATTTCTTCGTATGAGTTTGCCTTCTTAATATAAAACAATGTCCCCTTCTCCTTTACCAATGTTTTCAATAGTATGTGCTCTTCTAGATCCATATCTCAGCGAGGACTTTCATCCTATAATGTATCCATGATTAGGACCAGTTTTCCTTCCTGTATTTTAGGGTCTTTCGTTCCTCATTCTCTGTGCATAAACTTTAGTCAAAACTCTTGAGATCAAGAGATCTGTCCACTTTCGTCTCCCTAGTAGCTTGGAGTGTGCATATGCATTTCCATGCCTGGATTGAATAACTGTTTTCAAGGATTTCAGGAATTTTCATGCAAAAGAAAATTGATCTTGTTCTTCTTAGTTAGGTCCTTTGCTGATGGGGAAAGAGCAAAGGAGTTCTGAACTAAGTGGGGAAAATTGCATTAAATCCAGCATCCATATAGTGAGATTCTAGAGTGGAGGGTGGCAAGAGGGGATACCAAGTAACCAAAGAAGTATGGAGCAAATCAGCCTAAGTCAGAAGTGCAGCAGGTCAAAGCTCCCATGCTTTTCAGTAGTTGGACTGTGTCAATCAGAATTTTCTGTACCCTTGATAAGAGAGAACTATAAGTAGGCCCCATCTTTAAAAAGAAGGGAAAAATCATTTAAGACAGTATTCATTTGCTTTTTCAGCCTTTTCTTCTTAAGTTAAAAGAACCACAACTCTCTTATTACTTCCCTTATGGCATGAACCTGAAGTCTTTTCCTGGGCTGTTTTTCCATCCTCTAGATTCTCTCCAGTTTATCTTATTTCCTTCTGACCTATACATGTAGACCTGGGAAGAATACTCTAGATGTGGTCATCCAGAAGGATGATCATTGTCATTGTGTGTGCGCCCTCCAGTCAAAATGGCATCTAGGCACTTCTCCCCATGATGAGCTTAAAATAACAAGCCTTAGCTAGTAGCTAACTTGTGGGAATATGTAGGAATAATGTAATATAGAATTTCATGTTATGACAATTATGGTCTAATACTAATGAGTTTTATCCTAAAAAAGAATGTTTCCTGCACAGGGTTTTCTTACAATATGTTGTGTGTAAACTATTCTGCAGACTTTGTTCATTATCATTGTCATCATCATCTAAAACCCTTAAAACAGTGCCTGGATAATAATCTTCCTGTCTCTTGTTATCTGCCATTTGATGTTGGGTGACAGCCACCACTGTCTAAGAACAGAACACCCTGAGGAAGACCTTCTACCCAAGATTTTCCCTCTGTTTCATCATGGCATGAGGCATGCGAGGTCACCATCCTGGAACACCAGAGACAAGAAGTTGTGAGGCCTTCTTGATCCAAGGAAATGTCCCAAAGAGTGTGGCAGTGAATAAAATTACTTCCACTTCATACTTCTGAACTAATGAATAAATGAATGGATTTTCTTAATGATTCCTCACTACAACTGGGTAATAGGGCCGATAGATATAAATTGTGTTCCAATTTGTCCAGGAGCACACAACCAATAAGTCTCAAAGGAGAAGCTGAACTTTGATTATCTTCTTCTTTCCTCCCTTTTTCCTCTCCCAACTCTAAGCCAATTGATCTTGATACAACAGATCTCAACAACTATTTGGGAGGACATCAATTTGGGGGGATTTTAGCAGGCAGGGAATATAATTCACCCCTTTGAAGATCCTCTACTTCCTGAATATGAATGATTTCCCTGCCATCAACTATATAGGGATCATAATGGTCAAATTATAACAACCTGTTGACCTTGCTCACATTGGCAGCCCAAGCCTTTAGCTCATCAGCCTCTTTCCCGCCAAATATGACACTTGCCTTGCCGTAGGGCTGACTAATGTCTTTGTAAATGAGACATGTCTGTTCCTTAACATATAGAGGCATTGTTTAGAACTGGCTTATGATTTCAAACAAATGGGCTTAGCAGGGGGGCGTTAACCTTCCCTCTCCATCAGGCACAACAGCCTGTGTTTGTAAACAGAGCATTATTGGACTAGTGGGAGCCCCCAGAATAGTGTCAGCTAGCTAATTGGATGTCAGCTCCCTGCTAAGAGTAAAACCTAATGAGTCATCTCTTTCCAAAGGGTTAGGGGATGAGGGGGAGGGTGAAGACAAGGGCATCAATAACCACATGTGTAGAAAAGCTTGGGGCTTGCCTGTTGGGATAAAGGGAGAGTAACATTTGGGAGCTGGCAGGATCTCTAGATCAGATTATTTTGAAAGGAAATAGAATTCCAGCCTTGCAAAGATGTCAAAGAAGAAAACAGATCATTTAATGTGGTCTTTTAAAAGTTTTAAGTTTTCTTTTACATTGTCTTTCAAAATATACTGCTCCATGATCAGGTACTTTTTAAATGTTAGTGCATTTGTTCATTCCATTATCTATGGCAAACTCATCCTGAAGTATCCAAATGAAAATAGGAGCTATGTTTCCCATATTTTCAGCAGAGGACCCAGTGCACCATGAGGCTCTAAAGTTAGAGGAGAAGATATTCATTTTCTAGGTGGCAAACCATATTTATTCACTTTTCGGCTACCATCCAAAAAGAAAGGGGTTGAGGTCTTGGATTCTGTGAAATCATATTTGATTTGCCAGCTGAGCCCAAATTCATCACTCTATATCACCCATTGGTGTCTTTCTCTCTTTGTTCTCTGCTGCTCCCCCCCCCCATTTTTATGTGAAATTACAGAATCCAGCTTTGGTCTTTCACAGACTGCTTAATGAGCCTCCACCACCACCATCACACTCTCCTCATCCTATTCCAGAGTATGATTTCTTCTCCCCACACTCCATCCTGCCCCATCTTCTCAGAAGATTATTTTGCCTTTTGTTTCTCTGAGTATTATTGAGTCTACTAGTCTTTAACCTTCTCTCCCATTCTTTTTTCAGTATCAAAGGAAGAGTTATCACCCTATTGAATGGGGTAACTGGCTGCTCTGAATACTTACCCCTTTTTCCCTGCAAAAACACAGTACAAGGATCTGGAAGGGACCATCAAAGCCATCAAGTTCAACCTAAACTTCAATAACCCATTAATCAATGAGCATTTCTGATGCACCTACTTTGGGCTAAGAACTATGATAGGTACTGACAATCCAAAGGCAAAATAATAATGATAACAACAATAGTAATGATAATGATAAGGATGATGATGATGATGATGATGATAATTGATGGTGATAATCCAAAATCAACAACAACAATATGGTTACTGACCCTTAGAGCTTACATTCTTTCAGGGGAAAGAGTGTGTATACACTCTATATAAATACTATCTAAACAAAGAAAATTAAAGTGAGTTTTCTTTATGTTAGGGAGGGATATAATAACATGTGGGATGCCAAATAAGGCACTTGGGCTAATCTTTGAAGAACTCTCAAGACGTTAAAAGGCATGTTAAGAAGGAAAGGTGGGAGAGAATTCAAGGCTTTTGGAGAGGCTGTGACAAGGCATATAGGCAGAAAATGGAAGGTCATGTGGGAGAAGCAAGTAGATAGATTGGCTGGACCATAGACTACATGAAGTGGAATTATGTTAAATAATACTGTAAGGGCAGGCCAAATGGTGAAGGGGTTTAAACTCTCAAACAGTGGAGATTCCACATAATCTTAGAGGCAATGGGGATCTATTGACACTTCTGGAGTCTTCTGTAATACTTTTTCCAATAACCATATCTCTTTCCTGACTATTCTGTAGACTAAATGTTAGATTTTGACTTGGATCACACTATACATACCTCACTTAGAGAAATGATGCATTATTAACTTGAAAGTCTACTTGCTCCACTTTTATTAAAATATAGAATATATCACTTTCACTTTTTATTATGTGTATATGGCATTTTAATATAGCATATATTGCATATTTTCAATTGTATTTTTCTACTAATAGATAAATATTGAGATCAATTGCCAAATAACACAAGAGTTTTGACTTGCTTCACTTCTCAGCTAGGTCAGTTTGGCCCTCCCTAGTCATTTGAGTGCCTCCCCCAGTTCTTATGGGCTCACCATATTGGTATCAGATCTTGTTGGCTTAACTAACTGAAGCTCAGAACTTCAGAACCATATTATGTGATCAGAAGTCATGTAATCCAACATTTTCATTTTTAAAATGGGTAAATTAAAGTCCTCATCACCTCTATGAATCAATTCTGATTCTGATTGAATGAAAATTGGAACTCTATTCTCACTGAGTATCTTTCATTTCCCTTGCCCCTACAAACTTAAAACTAAAGAAGCTGAGCAATATTAGCTCTCCCCATACCATTCTAAAAGAGGGTTCTGTTTTTGTGATTTGATTTTCCTTGGGCAGTTGAATCTTTTTTATTGTTTGCTTTTGTATTATTATTCTAAAATGCAAAGTTTAAATTCTTTTGAGAGAAATTTCAGGATAAGAAACATGCTACCTCTCTGAAACCAGAAAGTGAACCACACTCTGCTCCAGAAGATCCAGAGTAAACTTTGGGATGTGGTAATTTGAACTGTGTGGGGATGAATGCATTTGTTTTTGTATGTATACTCTTATACCAAAGGGGAATGCCCCCTAATTTGCTTTTTGTCAATGTGCCTAGCAATCATTAGTTTTTATCCTCTTTTCCTTTTATCCCCAAATTATTGTAATTTAAAAGTTGGTTATGTTTACAAGATCCATTCGAGAGACCAGTCTTCCACTGGGTCTCAGGGGGGGGAATGTGTTATTAAAAATCTGTTACTCTAAAATTCCCAGGAAATGTAGTTTTATGGGTAACAGATTTCTAATCACACCATTTATTTTTATTTTTTATTTTGAAGAGTGAATCTGGATGGATATGCAAGGACCACCATTTATGATCTCAATCCAACTGCCAATTAGCACAAGAATTTTAACTTGCTTTGCCTCTCACTTGGGCCAGTTTGGTCCTTCCTAGTTAGTTTCCTGGCCCCCTGCTCTTATGGCCTCACCACATTAGTATCAGACACTATTGACCAATTTTTGACTTAAACTACAGCTCAGAACTCCTGAGTTCAAGAGATCCACCAACCTTAACTTCCCTAAATTGCAAGGATTATAGGCATATATCAACTGTTTCAGTTCAGGAGCTGTCTTTTTTATGGTTTCCATGACACATGACTTCAGCTCAGTCACCTAAAACTATTCATGATATGAGGCTGACCTAATAGCAGTGGTATAGTATACTGACATTTACTTTTTATTCTACTCTACAGAATAGTTCTCTGTATAACCATCCACTCACCCTTATCCAATCACTTTATGTCTTTGGTTACTCATGTACAGTATTACTAGCCATACTGTCTGTGGGTATGGAAAAGTGCAAATATATAGTAATATAATATAATATAGTAATATTAATATATATATATATTACTATCACATGTCCTAAAATAACTATCTACGTGATGTTTTAAAAATTTCATGATTCTAAGGAGTACTGAAGCTAGGTTCTCTCCTAATAGTGTAGGAGCTCTTTAAAGGCATAGACTATTTCCTTTATTTACCTATTTATTTATTATATTTTGGGTACTGAACAGATAGTCTTGCATTCATTAATTTAAAAAGAATTAGCACATACTTATTGTGTGCAAAATTGGTGCTAGATCATAGAGATACAAAGTCAAATTTATAAAGATCTACCCAGAAGGAGCTTTCATTCTACTAAAGACAGAGAGAAGTATATACCATTTTGACTGCCAAGAAAAGATTATTTGAGGAGGGGAAGGGAAGAAACAGTGAAGATGACCAGGAAGGTTTGTTAAAAGGAGGAGATACCTGGGCTGAGTCTTAATGGAAGTTAAAACTCTAAGAGCAAGAAGGGAGTGTGTCTAGACATAAAAAAAACTTATATAAAGTCACAGAAATGGGAGATGGAACAATTCCTAGAAGATCAAGTGGGCTAGTTTGGCTTGACCATCTAGTGAGGTATGTGGAGAATAATGCACCATCTGGATGGAAGGAAGGCCAAAGTCTAGAGAATCATGGGAGTCAGATTTCTGCTTTAGGAATATGCTATTTTCCAGTATATGTGGAATATGGATTGACAAGAAAAAAATATTTTCCTCATGGAGAAAATTACAAATTATTAAAGACCGGATGAGGGGAAATAGTGGTTTAAACTAGGATGTTGGCCACATAGATGGAGAGAACGGAATTAATATGAATGATGTGTGTACTTAGACATGACAATTCATTTCACATAGAGTTGAAAATTTAAAACTGTTTCTAAGAGCATCAGAATGGTTAGTCATATCCTCTAAAGAATTTGGAAAATAAAGTACAGAAAAGTAAATTAGAAAGTTCGGAAGAGAAACAGTTTAGAAGAGACTATAGGATCTGGGAATTTGTGCTGGAAGTTCTAATGAAATAATTCATTTAAAAAGAAGCTCTGTGGGTTATTTGTTCAACATCACACAGGAACTAAGAATCAGAAGTGAAACTTGAATCCAGATCTTTGTGACTCCAAATCCATCATCATTCCCATAGTTCTTGACTAATTCTTTTTGAGTTGAAATGTTGAGGAGTAGGTGTGTATCACAAGTAGTTAATTTAATGAAATAATAGACATATTAAGTCCCCACTATAAAACTCCATTTGACTCTGAGGATACAAGAACAGAAATGAGACAGTAATTTCCTATCCTTAAGGGATTTCCATGCTAATATTCATTGCATGTTTACTGAACATAAAAGGTGATTTACATTTATGATCCAGCCCTTCTTGGTGACTCATTCCAATACTTTCAACTTTACTGGAGGGACCTAGGTGGCGGAGTCAGTAGAATGTTAAGACTCGAACCAATAAGACTCGAGTTGAAATTCGTGTTCAGACACTTAATGTATGACCCTGATCAAGTGACCTGACTGCTGTTTGCCTCAGTTTGCTTGGCTATAAAATGGATAGAATATCAGTAGCTCCTAAGAATATTTCTAGCTGCTCTTTCTGTGGTTGCAAAGAGTTAGAAATTGAGGAGATGTGCATCCATTGGAGAATGGCTGAACAAATTGTGGTACATGTTGGTAATGGGATATTATTGTGCTATAAGAAATGATGAGTAAGATGATTTCAGAAAAACCTGGAAAGGTCTGCGGGAACTGGTGCAGAGTGAAATGAGAACCAAGAGAACATTGTACACAATAAAAGAAATATTGAATGATGAGTATCTGTGAACACTTGGTTATTCTCAGCAATGCTGTGATCTGGGACAATCCTGAAGGACTTGTGATGGGGAATGCCACCGACCTCCAGAAAAAGAACTGTTGGAGTTCTTTTTCATATCACTGTATATTTGGTTTTATTTTCGGGTTTGGGTTGTGCATGAGTTTGCTCTTCCAACAATGGTCAATTCAGAAGTGTGTTTTGCATGACAATAGAAAAGGAATTTTAAAGAAAGAAAGAAAGAAATAGCAGTGCCTCCTTCCCCAGATTGTGAGGATCAAATTAAATGATGTTTATCAAGTGCTTAGCACATTGCCTGGCACACAGGATGTGCTGCATGAAGACTTAGTATTCTCTTCCCTTCTTCAAAAGTAATTCATCAATCATTTTTTTCTTTCATTTCATTTTCAGAAAACTGAAATTGGCTCACATTTACTGCTGTGCTGGGACATGGTTATTTCCCCTTAATCTACACCTTGAGGTGATCACACGTTTGGATTCGGTGGAGATTCTACCTGCACGTTTTCAAAATCCCTCATGATTCTGGTTGTCCTTGGAACCTGGGTTGGCAAACCCTCTGCACACCAGCACCATGTTCCTGGATTTCCCCTTCGAAGCTTTCCACCCAGGGTTCAACTCTAAGAGTCACAAGAGGTAAGATATTTTGTAAATGCAAGTTAAGCACATAATAATTACAGTCCAAGATCTGATTAAGAATTGTGAGCATTGCAAAGCTCTGGAATGGGGCTTAAAGGTTCAATTAATATGAGCTTATATTACAAGCTTTAGTGCAGTTAATAAGCTTTGTATCAAAAGATCATTACCCACATGTGTACTTGGACAATGTAGGATTGTGCATCATAATCGCTAAGAAGGGTCCCTTGAGTTTGCAGGCATGGGGGTGGCATTTCAGGAAATGGGACCCTGCATTCAGGGGAAGACACACATGGATGTTTCCTTACTCTAATGGATGTGTTCTCTCCCTGATAGGATTGATTCTTCAGAACAATAGATCACAGCTCATCCCTGCCTAGCACATGTTCGATGCTATGTAAATGCTTTTCTCCATCCCTTGACTTTCTCCATGTGCTATGACTCTTACGCAGCCCATCCAAACCCCAGCTTCAGAAGGACTTGTTTGGCAGTGTGGACCACAGGGAAGGTTGCATCAATTATGCTTTCGGGTGGGAATGGATGCATGGTATGTGGGATGGGAGAAAAAGCTATTTATAGAGCACCTACTCTGTGCCAAGCACAAACCTTATTTCATCACCAAAATCTCTGTGATATGGGTAGGTGTCTTACAAATGTTATAGTTGGGAAATTGAGATAAACAGAGCTTCACTGATTTGCTGGCTGTCTCCCGGTGAGAAAGTTTCTGAAGCTGAAAGCCTTCCTGATTTTAGGCCCATTGTGCCACCTGGACACCAACGTGATTTATACACTGGAGCCAAGAAAGAAGATGCTTTTTGTATAAGTGAGGATCACGTAGTGAACATCTTGTTAAGCTTCCCTAGCTATAGAATGACAGAGTTCTGGGAATTTCTCTGTGGTGGGCTAGTCTAATCCTGATCTCAAATCCCTCCCTCCCACCCATAGCATGGTGCTAAGAGCTCTTCCTGTCTCTCCCTGAAGCCTTCCTTTGAGGGAAAGTGTACTGCCTCTAGGAAGGGCAACGCCAATTGCCAGGGCACTTTGCTCTCTTGGCATTTGGCCTCAGTTTGGTCATTTGTATCTTTCCCATCGTTGTTGCTTTTAAACTACAATCTGGGGTTAAACAAAGAACCTTTTTGTATGTCAGCTTGTTAGGATGAAAACTAACTGAAGGTAATCTTGGAAAAGATCAGTAAAGCTCCATCGGAAGAAGCAGCCCATGACAGGACCAGCGGGTGACACCAGCAGCAGGTGGCAGCATTTGCTTAACCCAGAAAGAATCCATGTACCCCACGGCAAAGAGCTGAAGCTGCAGAGGCAAAAGAGAACATCAGGGGCACAAAGGTGGCAGTTTGAAGGGGATACATGGGCTTTGTGATGCATGGAGTTCCTGAAAGACAGAGCCATGAGAGGCATTCCAGTCACCAAACAACACTACATAGTTTGGGTTCCATGGTGTAAATGAAATATTTGGGTTTTATTTGAATAATAGTGCCTTCCTAGTGAGTCAACAGTCAACATAGGGAGAGTGACTCAAGCATCTTTTTGTGATCATAACTGAAATGATTTCACATTAAACCTGCCTCACCAAGTGGTCTCCGAGTTGAAGGAGACTCCCAGTTCAGCAGGAAGCTACAACAGTAAACTTAGTTACTATAATCCATTAATTCAGTAAACAAAAATCAATGAAACAAAAGTCAATTAAATGGTTGAGGAAAAGAATAGCAATAGCCCATATGTAAAGTTATCCTTCCAATTACGTAGGCCTCTGATTACTAACACCTTTTCCACTTTCAGTGGCAATAAAATATATTTGGGCATCACACCTTCTACATGAGTGAATTTCTGGTGACTCTTCAGTTACTCTATCTGTGATGCACCTCTTCCTCTAGTCTTCTCTGCTGCACTGTAGATTTGTATTTGTACAGATTTTTTTCCAGGTACAGATACTCCAATGCATAGAAAAAAGAAAATATACTGATGTAATAATGGTAATTAAAGGTGACCTCTTCATCTGCTGGATTGTGGCATCTCTCTTTGAACTGATCAGTATAAAGGCATAAAAAAAGAGAGAAAAAGAGAAAGGCAGACAGAAAAACAGCACTATAAAAAGAAGAGGTAGAAAGGCAGGCAGGCAGACAGACATTGAATGAGTCAGACAGAAAAAGAGGCAGAGATGGACAGAAAAGAACAAGAACAAGAACAAAAAACAAGGGGAATAAAAAGAACAGGAAGTGATCCCCTGAGAAGAGCCTTCAATTCTGGGGCACCCAGGACACAAAATTAGCAATTTAACTCTGATGTAAACTTTGGCACAATAAATACGGGCTTGAGGACTTTCATATCTTTACCATTGGCTAAACATCCTAAGTTTTTTTGCTTGATTCTTGTATGTCAAGATGTCTAATATTTTTATCATCTGAACAGTACTCTTCTGGATGCTCTCTGGTTCATAAGTGTCCTTCCTAAAATCTGACATAAAATACATGATTACAAAAACCCATATTTGTTCAATATAGAAGACTGCCATTTTCCTTGTTTTGTACAATCTACTTCTTTTAATGGGCCCTAACATTCGGTTCCCAATTTTGTCTAGAATAGTATGCTCTTGGCTGGTGTAGATCTCTTAGTACACTGAAAGTAAAAAATCACATCCAAACATTGCCGGTTAGCTATCCTTCTTATCTCCAACTTTTACATCATTTGTGCCATAGATGTCACTCAGCTCAGCTAGAGGACCATTATATGTGTTTCTTTTAAGTTTCCTCCTTTTTGGAGAAGCAATCAATTCTAGCCAATTGGATTAAAAAAAAATCTTAAGATTTAGGTGGAAGACAATGTGGTAGACTGGATAGAGTGGATGGAGTTCTCGCTTCCCAGTCAGGAAGATTTGGGGTCCAATCTTTTCTACTATTTACAAGATCATGGTAATGACCAAACTGCTTCCTTTGTTCTCAGTGCTTCAGGCAATGCCTTAACCTTTTAATTTATAGATGGGTGGTCAGTCCGAGTTGTTTCTACACAAGTAGCTCCCCCCAAAATGAAACTATACACCCAGAATGCCCATATATATGTACATACATATATATGGGCATTCTGTGTGTGTGTGTGTATATATATATATGTTTGTGTGTGCATATGTACCTCTATTATTTTAATAACCTTAATGAAGTATGCCTATCATATTTATAGGAACTATATATATATATGTGTGTAGGAAATAGATAGATAGAGAGAGAGAGAGAGAGAGAGAGAGAAAGAGAGAGAGAGAGAGAGAGAGAGATAGATAGATAGATAGATAGATAGATAGATAGATAGATAGATAGATATGGAAGCACATCCTCTGCAGATATGATAAGCCCGCCTTCATTAAGGTCATTAACCATTCCAGACTGCTGCGAGCTTGCTGGTACACTGTTTCACAAACCATAGAGTCATTTTTACAACAGTGAGCCAGAGATTACTTGTCAGGCATGCGATTGTATAAATATATTGATTTTTCTTCTTTTTTTACATTTGAATAACATATAAAAAGATTGAGCACGGGCCACAAGGTGGCTTTTCTAGGACAGGATCGCGTGCTAAGTGAACATAACGAGCTCTTCAGAAGTTATTTTAAAGGGAAATGTTTATTAGACGGAATTGGTAAAAATAAAACAGCTTCTGAGGAAAGAAGGTTTGGGGGTTACAGTGTTATTCCTTGGCTTCCCTTCGCTGTCCTCATTGCTAAGCTCTGAGCACCAACACCCGCTCCCCTCTCTTCCCCTCCCCTCCATGCTGACTCTTGTCCTGGGTCAGTCACGTCATCCTTCTAGGGCTCCTCACTCCCATTCTCATTCTAAACGTTGAAGTGTTTGGCAGAATTCTGCCAGGACTGACTCTGAGCCCAGGTCTCGAATTCGTTCCGCCATCTCATTGCTTCAAAGGAGATACTATCTGTAGTGCCCTTGTCCCAGGAAGGGCAATAACAGGTGCTGAATGAACCTTTGCCTTCGCCTTCCACTTTTGTCTCCATTCTCTCCTGGATCCATCACGCCAAGACCGAGTGGGGAGCACCGCCTTCTTCTTTGCCCCACGCCCGCCCTTCCCATTGGCTTCCTGCTCCCTCTCTCTCCCACAGCCTGCCGTTTGCTTCCTCCCCAGCTCCCCTTGTCTTCCCCAAAGGCTGTCCTTTCCTAAGTACTAAGTATGTATCTCGGGGTGGGGAGGCCGCTTCCCGACACCTCTGGTAGCAAGGACGCGGTCTGAATGCAAACTCCGCTCTGGAGAGATGCGCGCGCGCGCGCGGGGTGTGTCCAATGCAGTCAGGGCTGGACGCGGAGGCTGGGGGCTGCCACTCAGCTCCAGAGGAGATTTTCAAAAATAATTTCCTGCCACATTCCTGCCTGTATTTGCAGCCTGAGTTTATCCCCTCCCCTGCTGCTTTCTGATCTGCCCCTAGGTTACTAACAGCCCCAACAGACAGACCGGCTCGTGCTACCCGCTGCTTAGGCGCAGATTAGCTCACTACAAGCCATATGGACCCGACGGACTCCACAAATTCCTCTCCTTTTGCTTTTCGCTCTCCAGAAAGTTAATGGACAGTTTTCGGGGGGGGGGGGGGGGTAGGGGATAAACAACCTGGTGGTGTCCAGTCTGGGCCATAATCACCTGCGCCCCACACAACTGGGACCTCCATCTGCCTATCTGCAGCTATTTGTCTGAATGGATGGATTATGGCATTCTGTCCAACCTGGCTCTGCTAGCGGCAATGGCAGTCCTCAATTAGAAAGCCAAATTATTAAAAAAAAAAAAAAAGCAGATTACATTTGTATGATTTACTTTAATTATCAGATGCTTTCATTGCTAGGTTGCCTTTGTGTGAGGTTCCAGTATTAGTGCTGGAAACACCGATTCTTTCATGTTGGGGGTGCATTTGAAATGCACATTTCATTTATATACATCCATACACACATCTATACGTATATATGCATACATAGAGGGAGGGGGGTGTATTTGCAGCTGCAAAATCAATAGAGAAAGATTTAGGATCAGCTACTTGAAGGGATGGAGGGGATTGTATTCACTTTGGCTTTTGCATCCTCAAAGTTTAGCACAGTCCTTGGCACATAGTGTTTGATCCGTTCTTTTGTTCATTCATACCAAAACTGCCCAAGAGGCTGATTTCCTTCTGAGTATGAGTCCAAGTTCATCAAGTCCATTTGCCCTCCATCTGCCTACTGGAACTAGCTAACAATGAACACCTTTAGCAGCCTATGCCAGAATTTCATCATAATGCTTTGAATAAATATGTAAGTTCTACATATTGATTAAAATCATCTCAGTAATAGGTAAAATCTTATCAATAAACCTAGTAAAATCACATCACTTACTGTGACCCCCTTCAGTGAAAAAAAATTGCTTCTACCCATTTTACAGATGACAGAGATAATAATGGCCAAAGTAAGAAAGTTAAAGATGGAAGGCAAGTCCTTGGTAGAGTCAATAAGAGAACGATATCATGCCAAGTTACTCTCTGTGACCCAGTGAACTAGAATGTGATGAGATCTTAAATGTCATTTTCTGGAAGCCTGGGTGGGTGGGTAGGGGTGGATCAACCTTACTGGAAAGTCTATCTGATCTTAACCCTCTTATGGTGAGAACAACAATCCTTGCTTGCTGCCTAGTTGTATAATTAGAGTCATCCTTTTAAAGGTCTAATCTCCTCCACTGCTAACAAAGTCCACAAGGACAGAGGCTCTTATTCAACTTCTCACCCTCCTCATCCTCCACCACTTCAAAGTGTCACAGGACAGAGCTTGGCCCATGAAGCATTCAGTATTTATTGTGAAATGGATAAATGTATTTTAGCAAAGTAAAATATAGAGCATGACCAGGAAATGAAGATATCCCATGACATAAGAAAGGTCTATAAACCATAGGGAAAAATAAAAGATTATATATGTGTGTAGGTATATTTATATGATATAAACACATCGGTCTATTTAAATAGATGTATAGAGGAATATATGTGTACAACATATATGTATAGTATGTGTATTCCTGTGAAGAAGAGTCCAGCCATGTACAACTACCACCGATTATCTTTTTTAGGACACTTGAGGAGCCTACCTGAAGTAGTAAAGATCCCAAAGGAAGAGTGTTTCAGTTAAGTCAAATCGTAGCCACCTCACAACACTGAAAGATTTCCAAATTCAAAAAAATGCAGTATCCAGTCAGAGTTTCAGACTCATGGTGAAATAAACACAGAAGTCAGATACTAAAAATGCTAAAGGTTGAATAACAACTGGCTACCTGACACACTCTTTCACTGCAATCTGCATTATTAATATTTTACAATCATTGTTCTTAGGGCTGCACAATAAACAAAATCATAAATCAAGTCCTCATGTGTAATCATGAGTGAGTTGGAGATGTCTCAAGCACACTCCGAAGAATAGCTCATTTTGAACTGAAAGGGAGTGGACCATGTGCAGATTGCAGCATACATTTTTGGCCATGAATGAATTCTAATAATTGTGAGAGTTTTCTTTATTATTTATTTTTAACATTCATTTAAAGGATATTTTGAATTGCAAATCATGTTCCTTCCAACCCGCCATCCATTGTGAAGGCAATACATGAAATATCATTTATTCATGTGAATTGATGAAAAACATATTTCCATTTTAGCCTTGTAGCAAAAAAGCAAAAAAAAATGTAAAAAATATTTCCATATTCATTCAGACTTTATCAATTCTTTCTCTGGCAGTGGAGAGAATCTTCACATCCTAAGTCCTTTGAAATTATCTTGGATCATTGTAGAATACTTAAGTCATTCACTGTTTAATAATTTGTACAATATTGCTATTCCTGTGTACAGTGTTCTACAGCATTACTCATTTCATGTTGCATCACTTCAAATAGAACTTGTCATACTGTCCTTGTTTTCCTGAAACTATCCTCTTCACCATTTCTGATGCCACACTAGTATTCCATCAGAATCATATAACAAACTTGTTCAGTCATCCCTATTCAATAAGCATCCCAATTCCCAATTCTTGCCAGTAAAGAAAAAAAGCTATCAATATTATTATGCATATGGGTCTTTCCCCTTTTTCTTTGTTCTCTTTGGAATATAGATCTAGTGGTAGGATTGCTGGATCAAGGCGTGTGCAGTTTTATAGATTTTTGGATAGAGTTCCAAACTGCACTCAAGATTGGTTAAAGCAGTTTACAACTCTACCAACAGTGAATTAATGTTTGAAATTTTCTACATCACTTCTAACATTTGTCATTTTAAATTGCATTAATCAGTCTAAAAGGTATATGAGAAGGTATATCAGAATTGTTTTAATTTGCCTTTCACTACTCACTAATGATTGAGAGATTTTTAAAAATATGACTATAAATAGCTTTGATGTCTTATGAAACCTGCCAGTTATAACTTTTGACCATTTCTCAATGGAAATAGTTTGTATTATTATAAACGTAACTCAGATTATATACATGTATATATATTATACAAAAATATTATGTAATATATATAAATATATGAAATGAGGTATTTTTCAGAGAAATTTGCTCTAATTCCTGGCCTTCAATTGGATGTTTTCTTTCTAATCTTGACAATATCAGTTTTGTTTGTGCAAAAACCTTTTAACTTCATGTAATCAAAATTGCCCAATTTATAGTCTGTGAACTTCTCTATCTCTTGTTTGATTATACAAGTCTTTTCTTATCCATATATCTAACAAATGAAAATTTACATCCTTTCTTAATTTATTTGCAATATCACCTTTTATGCCTAAATCATGTATTCATTTTGACCTTACCTTGTGTGTATAGTGATGTGGAGATGTTGGTATATACCTAATTTCTGCCACACTGCTTTCTAGATTTCCCAGAAATTTTTGTCAAATAGGGAGTTCTTGGTACCCAAGCTTAGATCATTAGGCTTTTTAAAGACCAAATCACTCTATCATTTTCTACTTTTTATTATGCACCTAATCTATTCCACTGATTCAGTACTCTATTTCTTAGTCACTCTCACATTGGTTTGATGATGTCCTGTAGGTAGGCTGTCTTCATATTTTTCCCTGATTCTTTTGATATTCTTGACCTTTTCTTCTTCCATATAAATTTTGTTATTATTTTTCCTAAATCTATAAAACAATTTCTGGTACTTTGCTATGGAACTGAATAACTTCATTAATTTATATAGAATTATAGTTTCTGTCATGTTGGATCTTCTTGACCATGAGCAATAAATATTTCTCCAGTTGATTAGATCTATCTTTATTTGTATGAAGAGTTTTATAATGGTGTTCATGTAGTACCTGGGATTGTCTTGGTAGGCAGACTCATGAATATTTTATATTGTCTGCATTTATTTTAGAGGGAATTTCTTTTTCATCTCTTCCTATTGAACTTTGCTAACAATATATAGAAATATTAATGATTTATGTGAGTTTATTTAGTATACTAAAACTTTACTAAATTATTTACTGTTTTAATGAGGCTTTTTTAGTAGATTCTCTATGTATACCATATATTGTCTGACAAAGGTGGCAATTTTGTTTCCTTGTTGCCTGTTCTTATTTCTTGAATTTCTTTTTTCCTAATCATTACTATAGCCAGGATTTATTTTTTATGTTAAAATCTCAATGAAATTTTTATTTTGATTAACCATAGAAATGTTCAATAGTAAGTAATTTTCTCCAACCTTTAAATTGGGGGTTTTTACCACGGGCTTGTTGTTATTTTTTTTTATCTTTTAATGACTTTATTTCAACATGATTGGTTTCCTTTCTAATCCTACGTATTTTATTTTATACATTTGAAAATATTAATCTGATAAGGTGTTCATAGACTTCTTCAGAGGGCAAGAAGAGTTTCATAACATAAAAAAAATGATTATGAACTCCTTGTTCTAAGTGAATAGATTTTTGGTTTCCACTGACACTGTAACTGGGATTTCTAATGGCAGCCAAGTGACAGTGGAAAGAATGCTGGGCCCAAAGTCAGGAAGATACATCTTCCTAAATTCAAATCTGACCTCAGATATTTACTAGCTGTTTGACACTGGGAAGATCTCTTAATCCTATTTGCCTCAGTTTTCTTGATTGTAAAATGAACTAGAGGAGGAGAAGGCAAACAATTCCATCCATTATCTTTGTCAAGAAAATCTCAAATGGAGTCACAAAAAGTTGAACAAAAACTGAAACAATTTAAAACAACAACAGAAAATAAGTAAAAAATACTTAAAGTATAACACTTTAAATAATAGAATTGGCCAGATCTATTAGCATATATTGGGACAAAAAAATTCCTAATATTCTTTTGATTTAATTTCCCTTTTTTTGGTAATGCATTCAATGCTTTCATTTTTCAAACTGGCAATTTGATTTTCTTATTTCTTTGTTTATAAATCAATGAAATAAAATTTTATCTTCCCCCACTACAAAACAAACTCCTAGTTTATTAGTTTTAATATTTTCTTCATTTTTCAATTTTATTAATTTCTCCTTTGATTTTCAGGTTTTTCTATGTGGTGTTTAATTAGGGATTTTCATTTTATGCCCAAATAATTGGTCTCTTCTTTCTATATTTTATTGACATGTTAAGAGATTTTTAAAACTCTGTCAAGTACTTCTAGCTGCATTGCATAAATTTTGTTGTTATTCTTTTAATGAACTTATTGTTTTTATGATTTATTTTTTATCTACTTATTCTCCAAGAATAGAATCTTTAGTTTCAGGTTAATTTCAAATCTGTTTTATTGCCTTTTATTTAATGTAATTTTATTGAACTCTCATGTTAAAAGGAAGAATTTACTATTTTTGCTCTTCTTCATTTGTTTGTGAGTTTTCTATGTCCTAATATATGGTCAATTTTGTGAAGGTTCTATGTACAGCTGAGATTAATGTATATTCCTTTTTATTTCTGTAATGATTGGAATTTTCAAGAGGCAGTATTTCTTAATTTTTAAATAATTTATTAAATGATGGATCAACACATCCCAATCTAGTCAAAGGATTCTCTCAATAAATCCAAGATCCTAAAACTCCTGACCCAAGTACCTATATGCACTTTTTGGAAGTAATTATTCTGCTCTTCCTTTGAGCAACCCAAGGCATCTCTAATTAAGATGATTAGAAAGTGCTCCATGAAACTCTCAGTCCTTCTCCAAACTGACTTACTAACAAACTGGTTATCAGGGTTATTAGGTACATGCTGGGAGTTATAAAACTTTGTTGTTAGCTAGACTTTGTGAAAGGAACACATTAATTTGCATTTCTAAGAACAAAGGAAATGCAAAAATCTATAGACTAGATAGTTTCTGAGGTGCAAGACTTTGGCAAAGGAATATTCTCATATACAGGAATTGGTTGGGATCTAACTAATCTAGGGCTCTGATATGAGAATTAACATAGTATGTGAAAAATTAATCCTTACATTTCCATCCATTTTTCTCCAGAAGTATTTCATGTCTAATATATCTTAGATTCCGTGCATACCCTTAACTTATTTCTTATTTTTCTTATGGTTAGATTAATCTACTTCTAAGAGGGAAAGTTGAGATCCCTCAACAAGAATAGTTTTAATTTGTAAAAATTAAAATTAAATCTCAATAATAAAATATTATATTTTAGAAGAATTATTAATGATCATTAGAAATCAAGGAATAAAGAAGATACAAAATAAAGACCACATGCCCATGGCAGATTAGCCCATTTAAAATCCCCGACCTTAGCTTACCACTGCCACCATGCTGGCTGCAAGGAAAGAGGCTCAAGAGGACCAACCAGGGGGCAGATGGTTAGCCCAGTGAATTTGGAGCCAGGCCTAGAGATGGGAGGTCCTAGGTTCAAATCTGACCTCTGACACGTCCCAGCTGTGTGACCCTGGGTAAGTCACTTAATCCTGATTGCCTAGCCTTTACCACTCTTCTGCCTTGGAACCAATACATAGCATTGATTCCAAGATGGAAGGTAAGGGTTAAAAAAAAAAAAAAGAGGACCAACCATTCACTAATATCCACTTTCTACAGGAAATATGTAATGGCAGGAAGTCAGTGGGCTCCTGGGAAATGTAGTTCTTTTTTAGGGTAACAGATTTTCAATTATGCAACTCTCTTTCTTCTTTACGATATTTAACTTTTCCTTTGAGAAGATGCTGTCATTTTGTGCACATGTTTATTACTCATATTACTTCATCATTTATGACATCTTTTTGTTTGATATAATTTTCTTGATAATCTATTTTATTTAGATCTATTTTTGCTTTACCTTTGTCTGTGATCACAATTACTCCTCATGCTTTTTTTTTTATCTCAATGGAAACATAATCAAGTTTTCTCTGACCTCCTATTTTACTATGTTTGTGTTTCTTTGTTCCAAGTGTGTGTCATGTAAATAACACATTGTTGGATTCTGGTTTATAATCCATTCAGCTATTCTTCTGTTTTATGGGTGGCCTCATCCCATTCATTTTCACAGTTGCAACTACTGTGTATTCCCCTCATTTCCCCTGTTTATCCTTATTTCTCATTTTACCCTCAAAAGTCTGCTTTCATTCTAATCCCCACCACTTTTAATCCATCATCCCTTCTATCAGTAAGCCATCCCCATTTCTTTCTCTTCCTATTTCTTTCTGTAATAAATATATATTTTTATACTTAATGGAGCATTTATGCTAGTCTGTCTTTGAGTCAATTCTTGTAAGACTAATGCTCAATTGTGGCCCAACCCATCCCATTTTTCCTACTCCAATAAAAAATCTATTTCTGGTATGTCTCTTTCATATAAGGTTTTTTTTCCCCATTCTGTCTTTCTTCCTCCTTGACCCAGGGCATCCTTTTTTATTACCTCTTCTATTTTTATTTTTTGAAAATTATCACATTATAATCCATGTACAACCATTCTCTCTGTGTATAATCCTTCTAGCTATCCTAATAATGATATAGTTCTTAGGAGTTACAAGTTTTATCTTCCCATATAGAAATGTAAATAGTTTAATACTATTGAGTACTTTATCATTTATCTTTCATATTTACCTTTTTATGCTACTCTCAAATTTTGTTTTAGAAAGTCAATTTTTCTATTTAGCTTTTGTCTTTTCACCAGGAATGCTTAAATGTCCTCTTTTCTGTTAAATATAACTATTTCTTTTGAAGGATTATACTCAGTTTAGTGGGGTAGGTAATTTTTGGTTGTAGTCCCAGCCTTCCAGACTATCATATTCTAAGCCCTCCACTCCTTTCATTGGAAGAAACTAAATCTTATGTGACTCTTTGACTCCATAATGTTTGAATTTTAACTTTCTGGTTACTTACAATATTTCTTCTTGATTTTGTAGCTCTGGAATTTGACTTTAAAATTTTGGGAAGTTTTCATTTTGGGAATGCTTTCAAGATGTGATTGATGGATTATTTCATTTTCCATTTCATCATCTACTTCTAGAGAATTAGCCAGTTTATCTTGATAATTTCTTGAAATATGATATTTGGTCTGTTTTTCTTTTTTTAATAATAGTTTTTGGGAAGTCCAATGATTCTTAAATTGTTTCCCTTTTCCTGGTCACTTTTTTTAAAATGGTACACTTCATATTTTCTTCTATTTTTTTGTTCTGTTGGCTTCATTTTATTACTTCTTAATGTCTCATGAAATAATTAGTTTCCAGTTGACAAATTTTATTTTTAAATAGTAATTTTCAGTGAGTTTTCATGTTTTTTTCCTCTATTTGGCAATTTCTGCTTCTCAAAAAATTATTTTCTTCAGTGTAATTGTGTACGTCTTTCTTTTTCCATTTTTCCACTTGTGTTTTTAATGTTATTTTCTTTGTTTTTTTTTTTTGGTACTCTTTTACCAAGGTACTGACTTCCTTTTCATAATTTTCTTCCATCAATTTCATTTATTCTCTTCTTTTGTGTTGTTCTTGTGCCTACTTCATATTTTTTCTTTTATGCTTTGCTTACAGCTCTTTTGACATCATTAGCTGTGAACAGGGCCACTTCTTTTCTTGTGCTCTTTTCTTAATGCTCTTTATGCCCTGAAAATGAGTCCAGGGACCTTACTACCTTCTAAGAAGCTCCAGACATGTTTCCTCTTTCCTGAAACTATGATCAGTATTTCTCCTCCCCTGTAGTCATAACCATTAGTGCTCTTTTTTTGTCCTGGAATGGTGACCTAGAACTGTGTATGGGTAATGCAACAGGGTCCTTCACCTGGTGTCATCAACTCTTCCTCTGTAATATCTTTTTGAGTATTCTTCTAACCCCCTTACCATTTGTGGCCTGAGATTCCCTAAAGTTTCTTCTCTTGCTATTTGAGCCACTTGTTGCTGTTGTTGCCACAGTGTGTACTGTGCTCTAGTTGATATCACCCTGGCATCATAGAACACTTCTGTAAAATTTTCATACTATTTTTGGCTAGAAAATGTATCATCTAACTTTCTGTTCTCTCTACTGCTCTAGAAGTTGAGCATTTTAAAATAGTTTTGAAGTTCAGTTGAGTTGTAGCCTGCATCTGCCATCTTCACTACACCTCTCCAAAAGAATAGATTTTTCTGATAGGATATTCTTACTTTTCTCAACAGATTTGGTCACTGTAGTTCAAAAGCTCATTATTAAGCACATGATCAACTATTAGATGTGCCTCTTCTGTTTCCCTTGTGCCTTCTTCTGTCTGTATTCATGGCCTTCACAGACCTAGTGTTTCAAGTTATCCAGAGTTTGGTATAATTTTTGTGTATCAAACTGTTGACCAGACATAAAAACATGACATCACTGAGAGTTGTCTTAGGGAGTGTTTGGAAGGCACATATGGTGTGAAAAGATCATCATGAAGTGGAATATTTTTTATTATACAAATGACAGAATTCTCTTAGAGCATTTAAAGAAATTAAGTCGGTATTTAATTTGCAATTTTTTTAAATTGTTCAAGGATCATTTGTTGTGATACTTTGAAGATTTGTAATCCCATTACATGTGCTTATCACACACACATGCTAAACAATGCAAAACTGCCTAGCCACTCTTCCTCAACATATAAGGCTGTTTTCATTGTTTTTTCCCAATGTCTTATACATGTGGCATAATAATATACTACAGACCTTCCCTTGAATCTCTTGACACTGAATGATTATCTATGAAAAATTGACCATGCCTCAGTTGTCCTTTGTTCTTGCTAGAAAACTGTCAAAGCTTGTTTGGTCCATGTTTTATTTCTGATAAAAAATTTGGCACAGTACCATCTATTTTATAGCATGGTCTTACACCCACAAAAATACTTTTCATTGCCTTTGGTTCAAATGAAACTTTAGTTCTTGGAAGATTATGGTATTCAGAGACTCTAGCTATTTACCATCACCAGAAGGATACTATTATTAAATTCCAGGCCTTGACTTGAGGGAGAAGTCTGGGATCAACCAATTTATTATGAAACTTCCCCAAAGAAATCCAGATAGAGCATACCTTTTTTATTTCCTTTCTGTTTTGTTTCATTTTAAATTAGGCAATTGGTGACTATGGGAGCATGATTTAGGAGGAAGTCTCATAACTCAGGAAACAGTATGACTCCCTCCATACTGATATATTGAAATCTCAATGATTCATTCTTATTATGAAATGTAATCATAGCCCCATAATTAAAACCTGAACAAAATTAATGCAAAAAAATGGCTGAGGAAGGAAGCAGCAGCTTGATGTATCCTTGACATGCCAAGGAATAAGACAGAGAAGAAAATCATGATTTGATCACCCAGAAGCTCTACCTTGGCAAATCAAAATTGAGAGAAGCAAGATTGGGTAAACAGGGGGCCAATCCAAAAGGTGTCAGGATTCCAAGTAGACTTGATAGGAAGATAGGAAAAATATGCACAGGGAAAGCAAATATTGCTCAAGGCAAGAGGTTAACTAAGAGCAGGCAGAGAAGATTCAAAGAAATATTCATTTCTGTGCTCAGGGAAGGTAGAGAAAAAAGACAAATATGACAAAAAAGAATATTACTTGAGTAAAGTGAAGAATTTTGGGATATAGAAGGGTAAAATAGATTAGGGAGAAGAAAAGCCTGTAGTCAGAAACTAGGATCAAAACAGTGTAAGTGAAGCTAAATGTCAAGTAGAAGGATTACTTTCAAAGGCTGTGTATAGAGACAGAAGTATGGTCTCATCATCTGTTACTTGACTTAGTGAAATGGGCTTATTGCCTTGAGTCTACATTTCACATTTCTTATTCATACAACATTTAGGTGATAGTTTCATAGCCCAGGTTTTGTTATAGCATATAATATTATAGCATTATAGCGTCTGATCAAAAAGCTTCATAGGTTTCCTACTGGTTGTGGGGTCAAAGAGAAACTCATGACTGGCATTTAGAGACCTTCACAACAGTGCCATAACTGACCTTTGTAGTTGATTTTAGATCCTCATCTATGCTGGCCTTGCATTATTCAGTCCAGCCAAGTTGGCCTCCTTGCTGTTTCCTAGACCAATCTTCAAGTCTCAAGCCAAGGGCTACTATACTATCCCTGTTTTGCTACTAAGAACTGGACATGACTATGTTAGTGTATTTATTTTGATTCATTTCTAAGTCTGATAATTGTTCCCAATAGAAGGAAAGCTTTCTAGGGACAGGGGATATTTTATGTTTTGTCTTCATATATCCATCTCTGAGGACATCAGGCACTTAATTAATGTTTGATTTCTTAAAGTGAAGAAGTGCTTGTGGTCACATTTGGCTTGCAGAAATAAAAGTGACTTGCATAATGAAAGATAACCAAGCATGGGTTTTCTTCCCTTCCTGTCAGTGTATTTGTTGAGGAAGTGGATCCCAGTGTTGCTTGGGATCCCCTTTCATTGTTCAAAGGAAAGACAAAAGAAGCATGTTATGAAAATAAAATTCCCATGTAGACAGTGCCATTATTGACTTACAAAGTCAGGTTAATGCAGGGATATGTTTCTACTTGTCAACAAGTATCTCTTAAGAGAAAGCATCCTCTGAGGTTTTTAATTCATCCATCTATCTCCATAGATCTAAGGACTCTTTTCTCTGATCACCTTTTCCCTCAAATGATTTTCTTAGGTTTAAATATTTAAAATATGAAGTAAAAAGCCTAGAATTTTGCTCATTGACTCAGAGGGTTCTGAAGTTCTGTTATTTCAGAGAATAGCACATGGCAATAAGAGTCATGCACAGAAGGTGCCCTCCATGATTGAGGAGAGAAAAATAGATGCTGGAAATCCTGCAGAATTTTCTATCATCTGCAACTTCCTTCGTGTCCTTCCCCTCATGGTAAAATAATAACAGAGGTGTTGCTTCCAGAATACTGAATTAACAATAAAAGAGCTTAGTTGGATGCTACAATTGCTAATATAGGTTTAGTAGCAGGAGTGCCTGAATGTGAGAGGCAGCAGAAAGTTCCAAAGCTTGTAACTGGAAAATAAATGGTCAGCAGGCATGACAACACAGAAGCTTTCTTTCCTTTGCCATCTCAAGTTCTCAGAATGGGAATGACCTTTTAGAGCTCGATTTATCCTTTCACGAATTCTGGGCTTTTCTGGGAGTTTTATTACTTCCGGTGGGAGGGCTTGCTGAGCCCTTTTCAGGGTTGTTCATTCACCTTTGGGAGTCTATCTTTTACTCAGTGCTCACTTGTGCATTTAAGAAGCTGTAGGATTGCAGCAGTCACACACTTGTAAGACCATCCCTGCAGATGAGCAACCAACAGGCCTCAAACCTGTTGAGGGCTTAGGAGAATATATAGCCCAAGTATGGGAGGACTTCCTCCAGCAGAACCAGTAGATGAGAACAATTTGTTCTGTCACCTGAAAAGGTGGTAGAAACAGATATTGTGGAGAACTGAAACCTTGGTCAGACATTGAAGATGCCAAGGTCAATTATTGCATCCAGGGCCATCCTCAGTCATCCTAACCTTTGTGTTGCCAAAGGTCTTTAATGATTCTGGAAAAGATTGATAACTTGGTGCCATTGTGCCTCACTTAAAGCCAATTCATATGCAAGTCAAAACATCACACTGTGAAATCACTATTCCTCTTGAAATACAAAGAAAAGCAGTAATAATTCATAGAGGGTTTTCAAAGCCAGGTATAGAAAGCCATGCTTAAGTAGAGGATAAAAAAATGGAGACCGTTAGGCTGAATTTTATCCCAGCATTCTGAAAAGGTAAGAAAGTCAATTATTTAATACAAAAAATAGAAATTGCTCAATGAATGAATGAATGAATGAATGAATGAATCCATAAGCATTTAGTAAACTCATTTCTGTGGTCCTAAAGGACATGGTGCTGCAGTTAGGAAGGCAAAAGCAAAAACACTCACTGTGTCACTGTCCTCATGAACACTACCATTTTCATGGGAAAGACAACACATCCATTTACATAGATATTTAAAACAGATACAAATGAAATATAAAGAGATAGGGAGGCTACTAGCATGTGAGGGGAACTGAGGAAAGACTTGAGAAGTGAGTAATTACACTAAGAGTGATGGAGAAAGCTGAGAATGTTGAGAGGTGGTGAGAAGAGAATTCATTCTAGGCAGTGTGGAAGATAGACAGTTTCTAGTCTTAAAAGAGGGGACAGAATCAGGAAGGCCAATTTGTGACCAGAGCACAAAGTACAGAATTGAATAGCATACCCAGTAACGGTAGTTTCATTAACAGAAAGCATCAGCTGTACAATGAAGTATGGATTGGAGAATCAAGAGACACAAGGCAGAGACACCAAAATTATGAGCAATGTAATTTTAGGGGGAAAATGGCAAGACCAACACAGAATTAGAAAGAGGGAAACAAGCAGGACTAAGAGAGCATTATATACAGCAACAGAAATGTGGTCTGAAGAATGACTTGTATCTACCCAACTCCAGAGAAAGCTGAAAAATAGAAACAATCAAGACATAGATCTCTATATACAAATCATTTTGTGAGATGATGTCTTCTCTGGTGAGGAAATGTGGGAGATACCTGAGAATTTTGATGTAACAAATGAAAAATTATGAGAATTAAAATTAATATACAATAACTTCAAGTATCATATTTATAAGATTTATTAAAATAAAAACTACAGTTAAAAGGGAGTTAACTAACTCCAGATGCAAGCTCAATAAAGAAGAGAGAGTGGGAGGAGCCACAGAATGTTATAAACAATCACATAACACAAGAGTGAGGACGCAGGGAAAGGGATGCTAGGAGTTACAAAAGGCATTCTAGAGAACATAGTCCAAAGGTAGGAAATTTCCACTTACACATTATCTTAAGGGATTATTATGATATTTCATATCATCAGTAATGATAACATGAACAAGGATGGTAATGGTGTGAGTAAATAAAATGAGATGGATGACAAAGATATTTCAAAGGTAGAAATCACACACACACACACAATAAGGTTGTTTGTTTTAATAGCACAGTCTTATGGAAATTGGACCTTCCTTAAATCGAGAGTCCTTGTCCTGGAATTGATAGACCTTCTCAGATTCTAACTTTTCAGGGGATCTATGGGCTTCAAAAGGGGAGGTTTTTAACTAATCTTTTATTTACTTTGAAATCCTATATTTTATTTTGTACCTTTAAAAACCATCATTGTCAACATAACTAGCATTTGCCTAGTGCCTATCTATTATGTGCCAGACAGTGTGATAAGTGCTTTATAACCAATTAATTTGGTCCTCACAACAGTGCTTGGAGATAGATATTATTATTTCCATTTTACAGTTGAGGAAATTGAGATAGAAGTTAAGTGACTTGCCAAAGGTCGCACAGTTAGTGAGTGTCTGAGGCTGGATTTGAACTCAAGTCTTCTTGATGCTAGGTCCAACACTCCACCTTTTGTGTCACTTGATTGGCTAGTTCTTCTAAGTAAAAGATCATATACTACATCAGTCTGCCAAAGCAATTCTTTTCACACAAAAGTTTAAGAATTCTTGATCTATTGAAACTCTTCCCATAATCCCTTTAAATATTTTACATGCACTTACTTATAAGCAGATTATCTTCCTCATTGAAATATAAATTCCTTGGGGGCAGGGGCTGATTTTCATTTATTTATTTGTTTGTTTGTTTTCCCTTGAATTTGGGTCCTGTTAGCACAATGACTGAACTATAGCAGGCACTTCATAAATACAGACTGATATAGTTTGAACCCTTACCTCCTGTCTCAGAATCAATATTGATACCAATATCAAGGCAGGAGAATGGTAAGGGCCAGGCAGTGGAGGTTAAATGACTTGTTCAGGGTCCACTAGTTAGGAAATGTTCAAGGTTACAAACTGATGGATATTCCCATTTTACAAATGAAAATATAAAACTCAAAAATGTTATATAGATATGTTTGCAGTTCTGCAGATCTATCTATCTACAACTGTATCTATCTATATCTTTAGCTATATCTATCATATCTATATCTACCTACATCAATAGTTGAAGTGACTTAGAAATGAAGCAGGAGAAGATATGATCTGTTATCCATTGAAATAGAAAACTCCCATTGGAGAAACTCCCTTGATGAGGACGGTTATGTGTCTTCTCTAAACCTTACAGGTTTACTCAATTGTCTGGAGTACTGAGAAGATCAGTCCCCCAGAGACCTGCATGCATGCATTCTTGTTTGCATGGATGCACATACATATATCTGCATATGTGCCTAGAGATGGCATGTTGCTATCGATATAGATAATTGGTGAATCAGGGCTCCCCATGTGCATGCATACATGTCTGTATGCATGCATATTCCCATGTTGGAGGTATGTGGAGCAGAATCAGAAAAAAATAGAAGAGTAAGAGTGTAGGAACAGCTGAGAAGTGCACAGAAATACTTTTCGTGCTTTTCTTCTTTCTAAGAGGATTACTTCTGGAGGCTCCTATCTCTCTTCCTAAGGTACGCCATTAGCGACCTGTTCAGCTGCATCCCCCCTGAGTCCAAGATTCATTAAAGTCTTTCTCCCTGGGATTCCCCACAGCCAATAACAAAATGCTCTGCACCCACTAATCTGAGAATGTTGTGAAAGAAAGGGAAGGAAGGAATGACAATGCTAGAGCAACTAAGATGCCAGGCTGGCAAGAAAGACATCTAGTTGCCCTGCCCTCCACCCAGGCTCATCTGTTGAGCAGTCATGAGCAAAGTCAATAAGAGAAAGGAGAAAATCAATTGAGATAAATTTTAAAACAAGCTTTAGAAAAGACAACCTTCCTTCATCAAAATGTTCTCTGGTCTGCTTTTTGTGCCCAAGATCCACCATATGATAAACACTTGATAATGTGGACAATGTGGCCATTCCAGTGATAAATGACATATATGGCACCTCATAATTCTCCTAATTTATTCTGATTATTGACTAATGGACCCAGTGAAGCCAAAGAGGGAGAGAAACATTTATATCTGAAAAATATGAATTTGGCTAGATCAAAGATTATGGAGGCTAAATCAGATCTGAGTTGGGGAGCTCTCTGCAATAGTCTGAACGCTGCTCATGCAGCTACAATTGAAGACGTTCAGTGTCAGAGAAGTCAACACCTACCAAGACAGGCTACTGAACTTTGGAACACTGAATTGAAGTGCTTGGTGAATTGAATCGCACTGTAGTTGCTATATCATTTCAGTCATGTCAAACTCTTTGCAACTCCATGTTGGGTTTTCTTGGCACAGATAATAGAGTGGCTTGTCATTTCCTCCTCACTTTACAGATGATGAACTGAGGCAAACAGGGTTAATTGACTTGCCCAAGGTCACACAGCTAAATGTCTTAAGATAAATTTGAACTCATAAAGATGAGTCTTCCTAATTGCAATCCCAGTGCTCTAACCACTGCATCATTTAATTGACCTAATAGAATTGAATTGAGTTGAACCAAAATGAATTGTAATTTGGACCCTTAATCCCACTCTCCTGAAAACACCCTTGGAATATGAGTAACTCCAGAACTTTGAATTGTAGGATAGATTCCTGATGCCATCTTCACTTTGTGGTAGAAAGACTATCAACCGAGTTTTCCCAGCAGTTTATAAACATCACCTGCTTGTCTAAAAGGTCTGTCCTCTTCCCCTGGATTGTCCTTCAGTCTTCAAAGTGCCTCTTGACATTTTTCAACATAAGTGATCTTGCCTTCTTTGGAAAGAAGGTATTGAACAAATAGGAGGTTTCTTCAGGATGTGATCAGAGAATGACAGAGTTGGCTGATGACAGACTTGAAATGATGAATGTAAGCACTGTGCGTTAGCATAGATTTTTATATGAATCTGAACACACCCACTTTGACCCTTTCTCCGAGCCATACAAGACAGAATAACCAATGAACTAGCAGTTCTATGACCACAGTCAACACTACTGATGGTATTGGTGTTTCTGAGGATGATATTTTCAAACAGCTGTGCAGCAACAATCACCAAAAGGCCTTAGGTTAAAACTAGGAAGTGCTTTCCCAAAAGAAAATGAAGCTTCTGAGTTAGGTCTTCCAAACTCCCTGACTGAAGGAATCAAGGAATGTTGGCATTGGAAGAAACCTCAAGGGATGAGAAACCTCAATCTTTACATGAATAAGAATCCCTCTAAAACCCCTTTGAGAAAGTTACTTATCCTGCAGTGACTTAGAGCCTCCAGTGAAAAGGAATGTTCTTCCACTACCATTTCCTAGTGGAAACCAAGCCACTTTGGGACCACTTTAAATGGTAAGAAGTTCTTCCTGTCATGAAGGCCAAATCTTTCTCAATACAACTTTGACCTATGGATCCTTTTTTCTGACTCTGGGTCCAAGTGAATCCTCTGGATCAAATCTGTCCTCTAAGTGAGAAGCTTTCAAATAACCAGTTTTCATATTCCTCATTTGCCACAATACTTCTAAGCCAAAATGTCTAGATCCTTCGATTCTTGTACCATTAATGTGAGGCAGCTGATGGCATTGCAGATAGAGTGCAAGAGTTAGGAAGAACCTAGATCAAATCCATCCTCACATACTTATTAGTTGTGTGGTCTTAGATAAATGATTTAAATTCTATTTGCCTTAGTTTCCTCAATTTTGGATTATAACCATATTTATCTTGAAGGATTGTTGTGAAGATTAAATAATCTAATATTCATAAGATGCTTAGCACCCTGACTGAGACATTGTCAGTACTATAGAAATGGATCAGTTAGGTGCTGCAATGGAAAGTGTTGGGCCTGGAGCCAGGAGGACAATCTTCCTGAGTTAAAATTTGTCCGCAGGCACTTACTAGTAATATAACCCTGGGCAAGTTACTTGGCTCTGGCAGTCTTGGGTTCCTCATCTGTAAAATTATTAGCTTGAAGAAATGGCAAATAACTCTAGAAACTTTGTCAAGGAAATCTCTAATGTGGTTATGACAGAAGATAACTGAACAACCATAAAATATAAATTCTTGTTCCCTCCTTCCCCAACTTTCCTTTCAATGTCTTGGCTCACTGTCCTCTGAATTTTATCCAGATTATTAATGACCTTCCAGGTTAGTTACTCCTGTAACAGTGTGGGGGTTGCATAGAGAATGCAGGGTTGAACATTCATATGCTGATGGAATACTCCACTGGGAGCTGGTAAAATGTAGGACCATGAAGAGTCATCATTCATTCTTCAGTATCATCTACATTATACCCCAAGGGTCTCACACACCATATTTTAAACATAATTAAACATTTTAAATATGTCAATTCTTTCTGAGAAAAAAAAATGGTCAGATGTGCCCATGTGGGAAAAATTGAAGACTCCTGTTCAGACTAAAATGTTACAGCCTGCCCCAAACTATATCAAATGGTCTGGACCATCATCTACTCTGCATTCTGAAATAAAAAACAAAAAGCAACCATTGCTCTAGGTGCATTCAAAAGAAGAATTGAAAAGGAAAACAATCACTCCTGTTCCTTGGCCATGAGTCAGGAAGTTCAATAACAGTTTAGAATTGGTATATCTGAACCTTCTTTTCTTTCTACCTTTCCTATTCTAATTCAAGACACTACCATTCTCCCAATTCCTCAGACTTGCAATCTGTCATGTTGCAACTCTTCACTCTCTCTCCCTCACCAGATCTAGTTAGTTTTCCAATGTGGTCCTATGTAGTATCTACTATAGACATTCCCTTGACTCTTCTGATGCTTCCATCTCCTTGGCACAGGCCTTAATCACTTCCAAGGATGTAATAACCTACTCAGTGTTCTTTTGCCTCAAATCTCTCCCACCTTTACTTTGTCCTTCACTGTCAACTTGATCTTCCCAAAGAACAATAACATGTTATGGTACAATTCATTTATTCAATCAACTCCAGTGGCTTTTAATTACATCTTGGATCAAGCACAAAACCATCCTTTTGGCCTGTAGTGACCATTATAGCTCAACCCCCCACTGCTCTCTTTCTTTTATAGCTTCTCTAATATCCCTCATTAATGGGTTTCCTCTATTAGAAAGTGAGCTACTGGAACTCAATCCATCTGACACATAGAGAGAGCTTAATAAATGCTTCCTAATTAATGTACTTAATAATTAAATTGAAGCTTTTTGGAAAGGAAAAAACAATTAAGGGCATAATAACTAACCTTGGAAGTAATGCAGGGTAGCAGAAAGACTCATATTTTGGGAGTCAGAAAAGTTGGACTGAATTCTCTAGGCCTTACTACCTCCATGTCCTGAGACAGGTCACTTAACTTCACTGGGCCCGAGTTCCCTGATGTTTACATAAAATATTGGCCTTTTTTATATTATCATTGTATTTACTAAATGAGCCTCAAAAATGATATTTGTCTAAAAAAACACAAATGAAAAGAGCTTGGGGAGATACCAGATTGAAAACAGGATGTCAGATGAAAAAAGGTAGATCTTTATCTTTCAAGAAAACTACCCTAGGGGACAGCTGGGTGACTCAGTGGATAGAGAACCAGGTCTAGAGATGGGGGGTCCTAAATTCAAATCTGATCTCAGATACTTCCCAGTTGTGTGACTCTGGGAAAGTCACTTAGCCCTTTCCACACTTATGCCTTAGAACCAATACACAGTATTGTTTCTAAGATGGAAGGTAAAGGGAAGGAAAGAAGGAAAGAAGGAAAGAAGGAAAGAAGGAAAGAAGGAAAAAAGGAAAGAAGGAAAGAAAGAAAGAAAGAAAGAAAGAAAGAAAGAAAGAAAGAAAGAAAGAAAGAAAGAAAGAAAGAAAGAAAGAAAGAAAGAAAGAAAGAAAGAAAGAAAGAAAGAAAGAAAGAAAGAAAGAAAGAAAGAAAGAAAGAAAGAAAGAAAGAAAGAAAGAAAGAAAGAAAGAAAGAAAGAAAGGAAGGAAGGAAGGAAGGAAGGAAGGAAGGAAGAAAGGAAGGAAGGAAGGAAGGAAGGAAGGAAGGAAGGAAGGAAGGAAGGAAGGAAGGAAGGAAGGAAGGAAGGAAGCTACCCTAAAGGGCTTTATAGATCTCCGGTTTTAGGACCTAATAATAATAATAATAAAACAGTGTCCTGTGTCCTCAGTAGCCTGACAAGAGAGCAACCCCAGGATGCTTTATAGATTCCAGGCTGAAGGCTTGTGATAGAGGCTGGCACTAGAGAAAAAGTGCCAGGCTGAAGAGTATGTGAAATTGATCACCTTGACAGTGGAAGGGCCTCAGGGATGAATTCCTGAGGAGAGAAGTCTCTGGCAGGTAGAGCAGTGAGGCTTTCAGTCCGGAGAGGTGGATATTGAAGGGACTTCTGAAGATAAACCTAAGAAGACTTTCTCAGCTCCTGTTGCCCAGGGGTGAGTCAACCTGACTTTCTCTCAGGGGGCTTAGGCTGCCAAGGCCTGAGTTCCCCCCAAACTCGAGGAGGGAGGGGAAAGGGTTTGAATAGAAACAGGGACCCCCTTTCCCCACTTTACTTTTCCCATTCTTGACTGCCAGTTATTCCTTTGTATTATCCTGGTTGAGTGAACATTAAAAGTTATCTGCTCTCCAATCTGAGTGTGAGTAAACGAATCAAGGAGAGACATTTCTGGTCTCCAGTAGTGGAGTGGGGGACAAGAGGGACAAGAACGAATTGGGGAGAGCAG
Source organism: Monodelphis domestica (assembly GCF_027887165.1). Taxonomy (NCBI): domain Eukaryota; kingdom Metazoa; phylum Chordata; class Mammalia; order Didelphimorphia; family Didelphidae; genus Monodelphis; species Monodelphis domestica. The sequence continues at coordinate 6,576,743 of NC_077234.1, read as the reverse complement.
CTTTAGCTAAGGAGGGAAGGCAGAGGGACGCAAATATTCAAACCCCCTCTCCTCTCTCTGAGCCAACCTGTTACATCTGCTGTCTCCCCTGAACCCTGCTTTGAGAAGGGAATCCTCCTCTCTTTCCCCTTCTCTCTTACCCATATCAAAAATCCAAGTTCCCTCTTGGGCACAAAACATTCCTCTATCTTTTTTTAAAGACAGACTGCTGGGACTTAGCAGAGCTTCATCCTCATTAAGGATCCTAGAATTGCAGAGAAGAGTCACCACCTGGGAAAATCCTTCTAAGTCCTTCTAAGTCCATTCCTTGAAGAGAGCAAGACTTTCTAAATTTACAGACAATGGTTGTGAGATGCCTGGAGCACATGGCTTTGGTTCTTCATATGTCTCATTGATGCATTGCTGTAATCTTGTTTTCTTTGTCCCACATACTCACTGTAGAGGTGGAACACTGGAACCCGGGTTTATGGGTGGATTTTCATATTCCAATATGATTACTAGAACTCTCCATTCCCTGTTACTAAATGTTCCATGATTAAAAGTTAATGGTGCAAATGCAGCTGATTTATTCAAATGAGAAGACCAGTGATTGTGACTTGAGAACTAAATCTGAGAGCAGCAGATTTATGCTCCCCCAAAACCTGGTCTGAGAGTTAGTTATGACCAGGTGACTATCTCTTAGGTGAACAATTATGCCAAAACAGCCTAGAGAGAGAAGAATTAGGGAATGATAGTCACACCCTGAGTACACTTAGAGCAAGTGGGTTAAATTATATAAAACAAAAAGACCCCTTAAAAAGCTCCACAATTCTCAGCCTGAAAGAATTCACATTCTTGCTGTGTGATGATATGAACTTCCTTTGTGGAATGCAGAAAAAACCACCTTAATTCAAGACCTGGTTGAAAATTGACTTCCAAACCCCTCTTAGGAATTGTTTTGGGAGTCCTAGATTTAGCAATGTGGTTCAGGACTCTTTTTGACTTATAGAAGCAATTTTTATTAATTTATACATTCACTGTGGAGCCAGAAATTTCACCAAGAGACTTGAGTTGGTCTTTGTTCATGCTTATTAAAATAATTACCTTTCTGGAGCTTAACGTTTTTCTCAGTGGATTAGGAATCAATAAAAACTTATTAAGCAAGCTATAGACCAAGCTCCCCATTAAAAACCAGAAATACAATGCAATGTGAATATCATATTGTCTGGAGGTGGTTTACTTTCTAATGCAGAAAACCACATATGTAAGAGAGTGGTGACCATTGAGGAAATAGTTTGGAGTGGAAAGTTATAATAGTGCCAAGTTGTAGAAGACTGATCCATACTTCCCATTAATGTTGGTGGTAACAATGTGATTATGATTCCAAACCCATGGGAGTGGATAGTTGGAGGTTGTGTAGGAAATGCCAATCTAGCTGTTGAGACAATAGGAATCAAGTGAGATGGGAGTGAAACAGGCATTGAGCTAATAGAGATGGAGCAGGTCACTTGAGACACTCTTCAATCAGCAAGCATTTATTAGGCACTTAATTTTTTTCCAGGAGTTTTCCTAAGTGTTGGGAATTCAAAGAATGGGGGGGGGAGGAAATCAGTCCCTTATTTTAAGGAGCTTAGATTCTAATGGAGGTAATAAACATGAAAATCTAGAGTAAATTAGAAAGAAACTTTGAGGGAGAGCCACTTTCACATAAGGAGCTCAGAAAAATACCCTGCCAAAGGTAGGATTTGAACTGAGACTTTAAGCAAGCTAGGAAGAACTAAACAGTATAGTGGCAGGGATAATGCCTTCAGGGCAGGGAGAATCAAGGGCATGGCAGTTTAAAATGGAGTATAATTGGAAAAACAACAAATAGAAAAATAGAACTGAATTGTAATGTACCTGAAGGAAAATAAATTTCCAGGTTTAAAGGAGTTAAACTCTCTAAGGAACTCTCTTTGGTGGCCAGGGAACAGTGCAGAAGATGGCCAGAGAGCTAATGTGAAGTATAACTGAAACCAGCCTATACAGAAAGACTGCCAAGCATCCCATTTGGAACTGCCAAAAAAAAATCCATAGGTGGACAGATCACTGGAGCACAATAGATTTATAGTGATATAGTTCCACTTGTATCTCAGCAGATGACTTCATTCCCTACTTTACTGAGAAAGTATAGGCCATTAATCATGAATATTTTCCTCATCCATATTCTGAATCTGAAAGTCCCTCTAAAAGTTAACCCATCCTCTTCTTTATTGCTCCAGCCTCTAAGGAAGAGACATCTTTTTTTTATTTTGGTTAGTTTTTTTTTCTCCAATTGTGCCCATTATCCCATACTCTCCCATCTTTGCCAAGATCTTTGTCTATTAATCATACCCTTTCTTTATTTCATCTTTCCTTTCTATCTACTGATTCCTAAAAATATGAATAAGCACTCTTCTCACTCTATCTTAAGACAAACAAATGAGCAACAACAACAAAAAACTACTTGATTTTGACATTTGAAAGGATGAAATTAAAATCCTTTATCATATCCTATTTTAATTGTCAAATTCCAAACTCACTGGCTCCATATCCATGTAATCCACATGATTCTCAATCCAATGTAGACTAACTTGGACTTGAGTTTTCTACTTCCCCTACTATCTTTAAATTTCTAACTTGAACCTTTTATCATTCTCAATATGCTTTAACTTCATTGTACCTGGTGCTGTTGTCAATCACCTCCTTTTCTAGATTCAGTTTCTTTCTTGATTTATATGAAATGTCTTCCTCTATATTCCTTTCTGTTCTATCCTTTGGCATGTTGTATTTGTCACCTCTTGAGCATGAGTTTAGGTTTTATCTTGGGCTTCTCTATTTAGGTTTCAATCAATGTTTTCACCATTTCCATTACAATCCATTATGAACTCTATATTCCATCCAACCTGTAACTGATTTCCTACATCTTACAAAACATAACATTCTTACCATAACTGGAACAAGAAGTCAGAATAGGAGTAGTGGCTCAGGAGAAGGAAATTTCACAGGTTCTTCTCAAAGTGGAGAATATAGGAATTAGCAGATGCCATCTGACCAAAGGCACTCAGAAAAAAAAAAAAGTATATGAGACACTTTGTCATCCTGAATTATCTTTTTTAATCGTTGTTGTTTTTTAATAATGTATAATAATCTTTTGTGACCACATTTGGTATTTTCTTGGCAAGGATATTTTGTGGTTTGCCATTCTCTTCTCCAAACAGTGTTAAGCAAATAGTCTTGGGTCATCCAGCTAGTAAGTGTCTAAGATGACATGTGAACTCATAGAAATGAGTCTTCCTGATCCAGTACTTTATCCACTCTGCCATCTCACTGCCATTTATCTCAAATATAGTGCTCATCAAAAACATAAATAAAAGATATCTTGAAGGTATCTGAAATTTTTGCTTCAGCATCCATTGCAGAAGATAAAGAAGAAGCAATTTTAAAAAATCTTGGAAACACACTTGAAATAAATGATGTTGGGCAGAAAATGTTTCCTAATGTTATGGCAAAGAGGATGTCTTGACAAAAAGGCAACATATATTTTAAAATATCATTCAGGAACAAGAAGTAAGGGAAGAAATACTGGTGTCATTACTGCATATAATGAAGATGTCTCTTTGAGAAGGGAATTGGAAGGATTTAGGACTCGTGACCCTTAATGCCATCTCCCCAAAGGGCAAGGGACTACATTTCTATAAGATAGAAAAGGGATGGATATTGATATGACCTTGCTAATGACATAGTCATTGGAATATTCAAATCAATACCAAATTAAAAGGACAAGTATGAATATGTGGATCCAAAGGAGCAACAGCTCTCTTATATATGACTTTATCTCAAAAATAAAGTGAAAATAAAATAGATTATATTGATCAAATAAAGAATTTTAATTGAATTAAATCAATCAGCATAAATAATTGCCTCCAAAGAACCTTGGCAGTTGATATATTTTTCTAAGTACAGAGAAATGAAACCAATCAAGCTCTTTAGATGATCCATAAAGCTATAAAATCCTGTGGAAGAGGATGATGGAAGCTTATAAATAATATCTCCACATAAAAATGAGAAACAGTAGACAGGAAAGTATGTTTACAAGATACTCCACCACCCACTACCAAGAGCAACTTTGTTGATAGAAACATAGTAAGCCAAAAGTGTATTAAGAATATTTGAAGTAACTTTAAAATGGAACAACATCTCTTCTGCTTGGCATTTAAAACCCTTCAAAATCTGGCCCTAGTCAATCTTTCCAGGCTTGTTTCCCATTCACACATTCCAATTGGCCAATACATTGTTCCTCGAATTCAACACATTATGCCCCAATTCAGTGCATTTCTGGAGCCAGACATTGCCCTGCCAGCATTTCAAATGCTCTCCCAATTCTCATCCAACTCTTATAATTTTTGGCTTTTTCAAAGTCTTACCTTATATTCCAGCTCTTATATAAAACAGTTGTGAGCCCAATAGTTGCATCTATTCTCTCCATCTTGAAAATCTCTGTGTATATAATTACTTGTTCACATGTTACAGTCTCCTTTTCCCTATAAAATGTATGCTCCTTAAAGATAGAAGCTTATTTTTTTTTCTTTTTTAATCTTTACACACACATTGTCTACTATGATGTCTTACCCACAATAAGTAAATGCTTGTTGAGTTGAACTTATCTTTCTCAACAGAGGAAATTAGAAGGAAATAACAAAAAGAAATGAAAAAATCTGTAAATATTTCTTTTCCAAACTCATTTTTGCTCTTCATCTCTGGTGACCAAAATATAGTGATGGGAGCAGCCCTTTTCACGTGTGGGCACTCAAAAAGCTATACTCAAGATAAAGTACTATGTGGGTCAGCACTCACTCAAAACTAACCCCTCAAATAGCCTGTGTAATTTTAGTCCTCCAAATGGTCTGTCTAGTTTTATCAGTTAGTCATAGGGTATAAGAATTCAAAACAAAGCATTTTATTCAAATGCAAATGACAAGAAATGAAAGATTCCCTTTAATCCAGGTCTGCCCTATACTCATGAATAACTTATTATGATGTAAGGAAAAAGTGATGGAGGCATATGTACAGAATATATGTGACCAGGAATATATCAAGGACATAAACATAGGGAAAATATGTGGTCAATGAGACAGATATTCACACATCAGGAATCCATGTGGCAAGAACACATGCATATCTAGATGAACTCAAATCTCCATCATTGCAAAATTGCCATTGTCCTCTGAGATGTCCTTATGTCATTTGAAAGTGTTGTCTTCTGAACACTCTGTTCCTAATCACCACTGGACATGTCAGGCTTCACTTTGGCCTCTGTTGTAATCTCTCTTGATGAGGCTATAAGTAAGATTCTTTCTGCTACCCTTTTCTGGACTCAGCTCTTCCAGGCTATTTATTGTCCCTCTGTTTTCATCTACTAAGATGTAGTGACTAAAATGCCTCTCCCTGACAAGTTTAACTGAACTCTTTAATCTCTTGACATTTATAAACCCAAATATCTAGGCAACAAAGTGAACCTGACAGTCCATTCTTTTGACTGCCAAGTCTAAGAATATTTTCCTGGGCCATTGTTAGAAATAAAAGTCTAAATAGTCAATAAATATGTGATTTTCTCAACATGAATGTTTATTGAAACAACATAGATGGAAATCCATGTACTCCTGCTAACTATGTGATTCATGTCATTGTCCTGTAAATTCCCCAAGGAGAGTCCATCAAAATTTCTAGCTGTCTTAATAACTTTATATCAACATTATGGTATCCACTGGTTAAAACTCATTGTGGAGGGCAGGTAGATGGCTCAGTGGATTGAGAACCAGGCCTAGAGATGGGAAGTCCCAGGTTCAAATATGGCCTCACACACTTCCTAGCTTTGTGACCCTAGGCAAGTCATTTAATCCCCATTACCTAGCCTTTACCACTCTCCTCCCTTGGAACCAATAGAGATGGACTATATGTAAATAAAGGGAAAAATTGAAATGAATTATGGTTAAATACAAGGAAAATCTATCTAATATTTGGAACAATTCAACATTGAAATCAATTGCAATTCCAGGCATTGGGTTTGAATTCATTGGAGGCTTTAAAGTAAAGTCTGCAGGACCGTTTGTTCATCATGATGACAAAGGGATTCATATATAGGCAGTGGTTCGATTATAGAAGCTCTGGATTCCCTTATTACTATGAAATTATGAGCTAATATTAGTCTTTTCTCTACTTCACCCCATAATTGAAGATTATGCAGTCATTGAAGAGTGGGCATTCTTTCTTTAATAGCTACAAACCCTTTTGGTTATTTTAATAGAATCAAAGGTGGGAAAGAATCAAGAAATCAGAAAGTATGTGGGTCCTAAAGGAATAAAGTTATACATCTAAGATTGAATCCAGGACATAAAGTATAAACAGTTCATGTCCTATATCTTCAGAAACAGCTCACATTGAATTAACCAAAACATTCCCTGAAAAGATTAAGTTGGCATTAATAAACATATCCAGGACATGTGTTTGGTAGTCTAAAAATAATAACTGATATGTTTCTAATATGTCATGATTCACATACATTAGGTCCTTTGATATTCTCAACAGACTTGTGAGTACATGTCAAAGCTATTATCTGCCCCCATCATCCAACTCCATCTGATAGAAGAAGAAGCGAGGGATCAGAGAGTTTAATGTAAATACCTATTACCACACAGCCAGAGTCAGAGGCATGATTCAAACCCAGGTCCTCAGGGTGTCAAGTCCAGATAATCTACCTTCTCAAGAGCATGAACTGCATTTAAATTCATCCACTTTGGAGTCAAACAAAAATTCTCCATGTCTGAAAGGCATGTGTGTGGGACTTTTTTTCAATATTCAACTTAATCCAATTGATACATACACAGCACATTTTCAATTAGCATCCTATTAACCTTTTGGAATTAGGTATTTGCTTTTTCTAAAGGGTTTATTCTGAATGGCTGTCACTTAGAAAAAATACAGATTCTTTTTTCTTTTTAAAGTTTCTACCTACTTCCAAGTGGATTTGAGATAGCCCCAAAATTCAAACACATTACAAAACAGGAAACTTGGGGACTTAAAATGCTCTCTGAGAAGGAGAGAGGGTGGATAATACTAGACACCTTAGCTCAGTTCTTTAATATAGCTGGATACAGAGTCTGGCTCCAAGAATTCTGGCAGGTAAGGCCAAAACGGAAACCTACTGCCTCACATATTTTCCATTGTCTGGAAAAAAGAAAGCAGACAATTCCCTCTGCAGAGACAAGCTTTTTCCTGGAATGAAAACCAAGGACAAATTTATCTTGTGGGTCACTCTATGAGGGCCACTGGGTAAAAAAGTGGATAATATCTTTAACTCCTAATTTCCAAAAGATTCACGAGCATGGTTCAAGGCCATAGTCATCCTTTTGTAAAGACTATGAGGGCTTAATGAGAGTATTTACTGGGATTGGGGCTAAAATAATTCTCTTATTCTTTATTCTCTTTCAAATATTCTCTTTATGATTTCCTTTAAAACGTTGTTCAGTCATTTCAGACTTATCTAACTCTTTAGGAGTTCTTCCTTTGTAATCCTTTCACTTATTATAAGAATTGGATAATTTGGGAAAAAAAAGATTTTAAATAAGTATTAATCCATTGTTCATTGATTCAAAACACTATTGCTGTCAGTACCCTGTCCTCTGGTGACCAGTCACTTTTAGAGGTTTTCTGAATTTCCATGGCCCCATTTAGGATTTTCTTGGCAGGGATGCTGGAGTGGTTTGCCATTTCATTCTCCGACTCATTTTACAGATTAGGAAACTGAAGCAAACAGGGTTAAGTGATTTGCCCAGGGTCAAATGGCCATATCTGAACTCAGGAAGATGAGTTTTCCTAACTCCAGGCCCAGCATTCTAACCCCACAGACTCTCTTCCCCTATTAGAATACAATTGCTAAGAGAGTAGGTCCTACCTTGCTTCCTTTTTTGTCTCCAGCACTTGTCTCAATGACTAACATATGATAAACATGCAATGTATGTTTTTTCAGACGTGTATCCATTAGGTTATGAGATTCAATGCTTCCAAAGTCTGGACCACAAATGATGATCCATGTGTGAACACATTGGGAAGCACCTTCATAGCAAAGACCTTAAAGTATTTATTAGAGAATCAGAATCACAGAATCTGAAATTTGGAAGGGAACTTAGTGATCTCTACAACTCACACATGAAAGGAATTCCCAGTATAATATGTCAAATAAGTGACATCTATATTGCTCTTGGGAATCTCTGAGAAGGGGTACCCACATCTTTTAAGGTAGGCCACTTCATTTTCAGAGCACTCAAATTTTGAGGAATATTTTTTGTTCTAAATTGTCTCCTTGCAACTTTCTTTTTTTGTGCTAGGTTCAAGGGCAAAGCAAAACAAAATTTCCTATTATAAAACAGCACGTGTGAACATGTACATCTATAACAGCTTCTCTTTGACACATTCTAAAGCTTCCTAGAATCTATTCATATCAGTTACTTGACTCAATCATCATGATAGACTCAAGGCATCATCCTGGTTTTCCCCCTCAAGATACTTTGCAGTTTTATTGTTGTTGAGGTTATTTCCCTTTCCAATACCATAGTACCAAGCTATAAGTACACTACCTTAATTATGGTCACCCAATTGAGTTCATTATTATATCTAGATTCCTTTACATCATGGTTTGCATGTTCCCCTTTTAATCAACTGCATCTCACAGTCAACTCACACACGACTTGAAGGTCACTTAAAACTTCAAATCATTTTTTTCTTCATCAGCATAACTAGTATGTAATTTTGCCACCTTCATCTTATACTTTTGGAGCTGATGATTTTAACAAAATGTAAGTCTTTATATTTATTCTAATTGTATTTAATTATGTCATACTCCATACAATGATGTAATTTCTAATGACACATTTAAAACACAGCTCTGTCAAATATTGTGTTCATTCTCCCTATCTGCTTTGAGTTATCTGCAACATGACTAAACATTCCATTTAATTCTATTTTCCCTAATTATTACTAAAAACATTTTAATGGAACCAAGGACAGATCCCTGAAGCACTTCACAAGAGACCTCCTGCCATGTTGATGTTGAATCATTATGGATGGTTATTCTTTTGAGACATTCAAACAGCTTTCACCCCATTTAAATGAATTTTCATCTAACCCTTAACTCTCTATTTTTATCATCATCATCATCAGGGATACTTCATAAAAAACTTGGATGAAATCTAAGTGCACTATAATTATATCAGCATTCTCTAAAGAGAGTTAAATTACACCATCAAAAACATGAAATTAGTTTAATCTGCAATGCCCTGTTCTTGAGGAAATTATGTGGGCTTTTGGAAATCATTGTTCCCCTTCCTAGAGTTTTTTTCTCAACCTTCTCTTTAATGAATCCTTCTGGAATTTTTGTAGGAATAAAAGTCAAGATCTCTGGGCTATTGTTTGTAGACTCTATTCCTTTACCTATATCCCACTGAATATCTTATTTTTTTAAGACCAGACATTTACAATTCTCTAATCCTGTGGTGCCTTCCCTATTTATTCTGATCTTTCAAATATCAATGAGTGAGTCAGCAATCAGAACTGCCATTATGTGTTTGTGTTTGTTCTCCAAAATCCAAGGATTTCATTCACTAGGACTTGTTAACTTGAATTCATTGAGGACCGCTTGTTTATCCTTCAAATCTTGGGTCATAGCAATTTGTTCCACATGTCTGTTTGGTCATTGCTAATGCAAACCTTGTTTTTCTTCACACACACACACACACACACACACACACACACACACACGAAACCAGAGATGAACATTCTGCTTTTGTTATTGTCCTTTATCATCGTGTCCATTGCTCCATCATGTCCATCAGGCCTCAGGTCATCTTCGAAGCTCCCTTTTCTTCTAAAACAGCTAAAACAAAACCCAAAACATCATCCACCACCATCCCACAACTGCCTCCATCATAGCTAATTGTTTTCCCTGGCTTCCTTCATTATCTTAAGTGCATTTAGGACTTTAGAATTCCTGACATTGCTTAGCTAGTACCATGCCACTTTCTTCTACCAGTCTTCCTCTATTTGGCCTGCCTTCGAAATTATGTATCTTTCTTTCTTTTTTTATTCTAATATGTCTTTAGTGCATTAAGAAAATAAAAGCAATAGAGGATGACCCATGTAGATGATAATACAAGCCATGGCATAACATCTTTGTTTCTCATGGCTTGCTTTTAAGACATAGCATTCTTAAAGGTACAGGAGAAATTCTTATTTTGTACATGATTCTCATTAAATGGGGCTAACTGGTAGTTGGGCTGGAATTGGGGACATTAAGAGGAAGTCACCTTTCCCATTTATGTTTTGTGGTAGAGAAGGAAAAGAAATTTGAATGTCCTTTATCGTGTGCCCTAAATGTTATAAGAGAATATTAAAAACATTTCCAAGGAAAGAAAAGTCAAATCCCAATGAAGAAAGTACCTAAAGGAAAGTCAGCTCAAGAAGGATGAGGAGTTCTCCAAGATAAATTCTGAAAATAGGAAGGGAAAAAATAAAATGGGAAGGAAAATGCAATTTGTCTCATGCTGGTTTTCCTAACCTGTGAACCACAAAGGTTTAAAAAGCATTTTGACCATTATATATTGATGTGGTTGAAGTTCTTTGTAAATACATATCTTATGCAGTTAGCTATGTTTGATGAGCATCAGGTATACAATAAGATCACCCCACCGTGATTTCCTCCTATACCTTTAAGAATGGCATATCTTAAATAGCAGCCATGAGACAAAGATGTCATTCCACGGTTAGAGCCCGAGCAGGATTTGCATTATCATCTATATGGCTCATACTCCACTGCTTTTCATTTCTCAATGGGCTACAGAAATGTTGAAACACTTTGAAACATAAAGAAGTGTTATATCATTACTTGCTTGACAAAGATATAAGATCGAGAACAGTGGTCCTACTGTCCAAGAGTCCAGAATCTCAGGGTTCAAAGGTCCTATGATCTCAGAGTCTAGAGCAGGCCTAATATAAAGAAGAAAAGGACAAAGAGAAGGAGAAAACAGAGGAGGGTGAGAAGAGGGAGAAGGGAGAAGAGGAGGAATATTAGAATAAGGGAATGATGAAGAGGAGATGAGGATGAGAAAGATGAAGATGAAGGAAGAACAGAAAATTGAGAGACAGGAGAGAGTCGAGTTAGAGTGTGACCTCTAATCATTAACAACAACAAAAAGATTAAGAACATTTATTTGGTCCTTTTAAGGTTTGCAAAGAACTTTACAGATGTGACCTCATTTGATCCACAATAAGCCTAGGTTACCGGTGATGCTATTATTATCCCCATTTTACCAGTGAACAAAATGTGTCAGGCAGAGATTAAGTGACTTATCCAGAGTCACACAACTAGTACATAGGTAATATTTGAGCTCAATCTTTCTGATTCCAGGTCCAGTGCTCTATTCACTATTCACTGATGTTGCCTTCTAATCTTAGAGGATTTAGGGGAAGCCAATTTGCTTTTCTGATCCTTAGTTCCTTCATCTTTAAAATGAATATAAAAGTAACTGTAATAGCTACTGTAAGGAAAATATTATGAAGTCCTAAAGTCTACATTAAATAGTAATTATTGTCACTGCTGTGTACTAAGCATGAGGGATACAGACACATGAAGTATCATGGTCTCTACCCTTGGGGATAATACAGTCTGAAAGTGAAGGAAGACTTGTACAGGGAGCACTGTTGTTCGTTTGGTTTAATCCTGATGATCTGTCTTAGAATCAATACCAAATATCAATTCCAAGGCAAAATAAGAAAGGGCTGAGCTATTGGGATTAAATGCCTTGCCCAGGGTCACAAAACTGGGAAGTACCTAAGGTCAGATTTGAACCTCATACCTACTATCTCCAGGTTTGGTTCAACATCATGGTTAATAGGGAGCAATTCACCAAGTACAGTGAAGAAGGCTAATTTATAAAATCCATTGTTTTATAAAGGAGATAGCACTGTAAGCTTGAGGAAAGGGATCAGGTGGGGGAATCAGATGAAGTTTTAAGGAAGAAGAGAGCCTCAGAGAGAGAGAGAGAGAGAGAGAGAGAGAGAGAGAGAGAGAGAGAGAGAGAGAGAGAGAGAGAGAGAGGGGTAGCTGTGGAGAGAGAAAGCATTATGGGCATTGGGACCAACCTGCTCCAATACACAGAGGGAGAAGAGAATAGGCTGGCCTGGGGCATAGTGAGTAGGCAGGTTTAGAGATAATAGAGAGTGTGCAAACAGGCAAGAATAATTGCTTCCATATATGAGAGGACTGTGTCTTTGCTCCCCTACTCTGTTTCAAAGGAGAAAAAAACACTAAATTAAATTACTTTTTGTAAAAGAGCTTTAATTGATTTTTTGGTTCAGTGGTCATTGCTATGACAAGATTTCCCCTGCCTGGACTGCGATGTTGTGACAAAGATTTAGAATTGGATAAAGTGAAAAGAAGGTTGTCTTTTAGCATTACTGGTAGAGGCAGGTATAGATGAAGGACCTCAATGTGTCTGGAGACGAAATGAGGTGATACCTTGTAGTTGTGCATTCCCTCAACAACATCAATGTCAACACAATTGTTACATAAAAGTTTGGAGCTGGTTCACAGATTAATGCTTCACTTTTCCTTGGAGAAGTACAAGATCTGAATTTTTCTGCTTACTCCTCCAATAATTACTTGATTGCTAAAATTAGGAGGCAGTGAGGGGTGCACAGCAAAAACAACACTGGGTATAAGAAGAGATCATCTGATTTCAATTCTGATTTCAGTCACTTGCTAGCTGTGTGACTTTGGGCAAGTCTTTAATCTTCATTTGCCTCAGTTTCCTCAATGTAAAATGGTAATAAGAACAGTACCTATCTCATAGAACTGTTTTAAAGATGAAATGAGATAATATTTATAAAGCATTTAGTATAGTTCTGGGCACATAGTGAACACATACTAAATAACTGTTTCTTTCATTCTTCATTGTAAGAATATCAGCCACCTTCTTTCCCCCTTGAGCTTTTTTCATCTAGAAATCTGGTTAATGTTACTAGAAGGTATTAGAGGTGTCTTATGGCTTGAAAATGCTGTTTCAATGAAGCTATGGTTTCCTTGACTACATCAATTCTGCTGATTTTCTCCAAAGGTGAGGAGGTAGCTAGGGACAGAAGAAAAAGTTCAGACCAGGGGACCTGGGATCAAACCCCAGCTCCACTGTTTTTTGACTGTGAGATGTTCTATGAGATATTCAACCTTCTTATTTCCCAATTTCCTCACCTGCAAAACAAAGGTCTTGGACCACATGGCTTCTTAAGTCCTTTCCTGGTCTAGATCTTTGATGCTGAAATGAACTATGCAAAACTCTATTTATATCCAAGTTAATGATTCACTGCGTAGACATGGACATCTGCTTCTAACTGAAAATCTACTTTGTAGCTACTTGGTGAGAGAGAAAGAGAGGAATCTCCATACTTTTCACAATAATTTATAGGTCCTTCTGTAGGCTTTGCCTTTGTGGAAAGACTCAGAAGTAATGATTCCCTGAGGTTCCCCCTTCCCCCAATGTTCCATTTACTGGGAGCTTCATCAGCTGGGATTTCTCCTTCTCAAGTGATGATGAAAACTCTTCTCTTGCTCAATAGACCTGACATGTTCCCTAAATTCATGACCACAAAGTCATCTTAGTGATAAGCCCCAATTCCTATGTACCATGCACTATGCTAAGTACTAGTGATACAAATAAAATAGAAACAGTCCTGGGTCTTTCTTACATTCGAATTTCAGTGACAACATGCAAACATTGTCTATTTAATGTAATCTAGTAGCATTAACATAAGCAATGATGGGGTGAGGAGGGCAGGAAAAATCTCCTGAAGAAAACACATTAACTGTCTTTAAAGAAACCAGGGCAACTAAGAGACAGAGATGAGGAGGAAAGGGTGGGCATCCCAGGCAAAACAGATAGCCAATTCAGCAACAGTGAGGAGACCAGTCAGTATGGTTTCCTAATTCACTCAAGATCTATTCAGCAGCACATAATTAGGAGTGAAGGAAGAGGATGGTTGGAATAATGGAGGATTGGGGTTTGGCGAGGTAAGATGAGTGATGGTTTAAAGAACCAAGGGAACATTATAGTGTAATTATAATTGAGCTGGTGAACTGAAGGGTTGTGCCAGGAAAGGAAAATGAACATAGCAGGTAGAGAAGGGATAATCTCAGAAATAACTGAGTGGGAGAGGGATTTGAGGTCACAGTGAGTACAAAGGAAAGGTTTAAGGTTCCTAAGAAAGAGGAAAGATGGAGTGATAATTGATGATTATCAGCTAGAGGAAATGCAGAGTTGATGAATGTGGAAGCAGTAACAATCATGGGTAATGACGAGTCAAAGTAAAAGCAAGGTTTCTGTGTATAGTTGATTACTTAAATGCTCTCAGAGGTCTTTTATATGAACTCATTTCTTGAGGAAGAAGAGAACAAAGAGGAGGAAGAGGAAGAAGTGGGAGTTGAGTAGACTGATGAATATAGATGATAGGTTATTTGCAATTATAATAATTTCTATGTTGAAGTCTTCTCCTTTGAGGTCAACATGAGAGTGTAGACAAAAACCTTTGAGACAGACACAACTCAGTGAAGAAGGAAGGTGAATATTCTGCAGGCCTGAAGATGGCTGTGATCAGCTTCTAGATTTAAAGATGAACATGGCTGGACTCCGAGTTGAAGCTCTTTCAGAAACCTACCACCTCCCAGACCTTGATTCTTTCTGTCAGAGCCACTGGGAACACAGGGGCATCTTCTGACTGTGCCACAGGCATTGAAAGAGGACAAAAAATTCAAGACATGGCCAGCGTTTCTCAGACATAAAGATTTGCCAACTATTTCCCTCATATATTTGTCCTTCGTGATAACTTCATAAAGCATTTTTATCCTTGTTTTATAGACAAGAAAACTAAGTAAGAGAAATGTCCTTGGCAGGGCCAGAGAGAGAATTTGAACCTGGTTCCATCCTGCCTCCAAAACTAAGACATTTCCCATTATAGTCCCAAGACTTCTTTGACAAAGAAATAGATCATTCTCTTCCTGTGCCTGTTTGCACAAGGACATCCAGTCCAAGTATATGAAGAAAATTCCCTAAATCAAAGATGTATTGGCATCCCTTCTTTATGTGCCCTCAATGTACCAAGTGACTTCATTAGAATTGTAAAGTTGAGATCATAAATAAAATCTTAAAAGCACTGAGGTACAATTTAATGAATTCTGAAACTGGAGTCCAATGACCTGGGTTCCAATCCCAGTTCTACAACATTTTACCTATGTGACTTTGGGGAACATCTCTCATCAACTTCTCTGCACCTCAGTTTCCTCATTTGTAACATGATAGATTAGGAGGAGGTTGTTAAAATCTTTTCTAGTTTTAAATCTCTGATTCTTCTGAGTCAGAGAGAAGAATCATTGGACATTGATCATCCCACATACAGGGAATATTGGATGAAAACCCATCTGCATAACAGCAAAATATAGGTAGAGGGACCACAACCAGAAATCCCCCATCCCATAGAAAGGAAAAAAAACCAAGCAGGATCAGTTAGGCATAGAGAAAGATTGTATTCTGGGTTGTTTGGGGAGTTCGTTGCAATTCTATTTGGGCTCTAATGACCAAGTAGATTGTCTCAGATCATACCATATGAACACTATCCCACATTTACCCAGCATACCCCACTCACTTAGTCTGTAGCTCTTTGCATGGAGCAAAGGAAAACCCCATTTCTTTAAATATGAAGCAGTCAGCAGATTGCAATCATATACTCTGTGAGTTAAAGAGCTGCCCCAAGTTGATTATGCCTCTACTTTGGGATTAGAAAACCTTAAGGCTGATTTAATTAAACAAAGCAGGGACACCTCCCTAAACCCCAAGTCAGGGCTATTCAAACCTGTCACATGCGCTGAGTCTGGACAACCCTTGACTGTGGCCAGTTAAAGCCAATCTGAGCTCCTTAAAGCATCAATGGGCAGCAGCATCCTACCTGGCTGCCCCTCCCCCAAATGCAGGGTTTCGTCTCTGGAGACTCCAGATGCCTGTCAGCAGCACAATGATTAACTACCTTGTCAGCAGGCTCAGAGAAATAGAATCAGGAGAAATCAATCTTGGGCTGACAGACCACAAGGCATTTGCAGGGAGCCTGGTACCACGGGGGCTATGACTTCAGTGGCCCCAAAGAGGCTTTGTTGCTTAGCTTATTACAATAGGGGGCTCTCCTGGATTGAACAAAAATGGCAGTTTGGTTGGGGCTGAGGCTGTGGACAATCACAACTACCCCATTCTAAAGAGGGCTGGCACACAGCAGCCAAGAAATGAGCTCTTCCAGAGGACCATCAACAAATTTTCATTCCGTGTTTGCAAAATACAAATATGATCTCTTGCAATTCTTTGTTACTGGAAATAATGTGGACGATTCTCCATGAGATCTTCAGAACTCAAAGAGATTGGGGGAGGGGTGGATGAGCATTTATGTAATACCCACTACATGGCAGACACTATGCTAAGCCCTTTACAGCGATATCTCACTGGATGTTCACATTAACCATGGAAGGGTTATATTATCATCCCCATTTTACAGTTGAGGAAACCAAAGTTAAGTGACTCACCCAGGGTAATGCAGCTAGTAAATGGGTAAGATTTGATTAGAATGAAAGGAGTCTTCCTGTATCCTGGTCCAGAGTTCTATCTACTGGGCTGCCTCATTGCAAGCCATACTAGAGAGAGATAAAGAATGAACAAGAACTTATTCTGTTCCAACTTGAAGTCCATCTTGTACAGATACCAACAGAAGCAAAAAAACAAATACTGTCTACCTTTAAGAAGCTTATATTATAAGGGGGAGTGAAGTCACATAAAGGTGAGAGAGAAAGCAGTGCCCAAAGGACACCCACACAGGGAAAAGACAGATGATGATGATGATGGCAGAGAGGGTTTGAGCTGGGAATGATGGAAGCTTGAGTGGGCCCCTCCTGGACAGGTCAGACAGCATCCCAAGTCACCAACCTGGAATGTAGGGCTTTAGGGAACAGTGTTCTTCCAGGGTGCAAGAGCTATTGCCGAGACGGAAAAGAAGCCCAGATGGAGAAGCTAGTTTAATGTGCACGTAATCATGAATGGCCATATGGCGACCAAGTCTCTGCTTATGGGCCTCAAAAGTGCGGGTGAACGTCCTGAGGCTGCTCTTGCCATTTGAGGACAAGTCACATTCCTGGGACTGTGGGAGTGTTTTTCTCTCAATTCTACCTCTGAAGCTTTCTCCTCACTCCTCCTGGTTTTACCCTCTGAAGTTCTGAACCCGAGGAAAGAGGCAGGAGCACGGTTTTAGTGATGATGATGATGATAATTGAAAGCTGTCGAAGCTTCTCTAAATTTGACTCATTTTATGGAATCCAATTCTTGAGCCAGGATTCAAGACTGGCCATACAAATAGAGAGCAGGAAGCCACTTTATCGTGTAATTTCAGTGGCTAAGGGAAGGGCCTTCAAACATAACACCTATTGACTGAGCAGAACTAGAAATTCCATAATTAGAAATGGGCTCTTTTGGCTTATCATGTAGCCTTCAATTAAAACATAAAGACCCCAGCAGGGAAGGATGTAGGAGAAGGAAAGGTGGGGAGGAGACAACCACCACCACCACCAACTCTTCTGATTTTGTAACATTGCTGAGGCCTTGAGTTCTGGGCCTTCCACATAGACCACACAGAAACACTGGCTACGGGGAGCTCCGCTTTTCCTTGCTCCACCACAATCCTGAGTTCACACCATCAGACGATCACCTCCATAGAACGCAGGACAGGGCTTTTGTATTTTTAGGTTGTGGAATTCTGAGAGACGTCTTCCGAAGCACTCTGAAAGATAATGGCCAGGAGAGCTTGTCACGTGGCTTATTTTATGAGTTTACCTGAATATCAAAATAAATGTCTCTTCATTGGCAGAATACTACAGGAGGAAAAGAGGCTCATGGTTCTGAGGGTAGGCAATGCCACCTCATGGCTCAGTCTGTCATTGCATCCATACATATTAAGCCTGTTGGCAGGGGGCATTTTCTTTCAAAATGAAAAGAAAATCAAATTATTGGTCTTAACATAAATCATCCATAAAAGAAGGAAAGTTTAATGACTTGCAATTGTACTCAATGACATCATGAATTTGATATGTGCAATACAAGGAATGCGATCAGTTATTGTAGGAAAACTGGCTCCATAATGAAATGGTTTCTAAAACATGTAAGAGATGAGTTCTGCTCTTGGGGTTTTGATTTGGTTTTGTTTATTTGTTTGTTTGTTTCAAAATAGTAATCACTTTGGAATCTGTATCAGAAAGCCCAGCTTTGTTGTACTGCATTACCTTGCAAAATAAAACAAAGAAACTAAGAATTATCTCAGATCACTAAGATGGCTGTGGGGAAAGCCAAAATGATGCTTTCAAATTATTACATTTGTCCTTGAAATGACTGTGCCATGGCATCCAAATCCCCCTGCCTTTGGTTATGCAAACAGCATAAACTTCACCTTATTGGGGGCTTTTAGTGTACGTTAGTATTTATATTACCCAAGTGAATTCACTAGCAAGTGGTATAACTTAGTGGAAAGAGAGCTGGCCATGCAGTCCAAAAAAGCTGGGATTCAATAAATTCACTAAAATGTATTAGCTGTTTGATGTTGGACAAATCACTTCCTTCCTCTGGATCTCAGTCAACTTCCCTTAACAGGAAAGAATTGGATCACAAGATATTATGGCGCAACCATTTATCAAAAATGGAATTTATTGGGGGCAGCTGGGTAGCTCAGTGGATTGAGAACCAGTCCTAGAGACAGGAGGTCCTAGGTTCAAATCTGGCTTCAGACACTTCCCAGCTGTGTGACCCTGGGCAAGTCACTTGACCCCCATTGCCTAGCCCTTACCACTCTTCTGCCTTGGAGCCAATACACAGTATTGACTCCAAGACAGAAGGTGAGGGTTTAAAAAAAATGGAATTTATTAAACAACTACTGGGTACATAGCCCTGTCCAAAGCATTGGGGAAGAGAGAAAGTTTAGCTAAGATATGGTTCCTGCCTCGTGTTGCTGATAGTCCAGTGGGGGAAATAGGACACAAAGGGCAAATAAGCAGAATATAAAATAGCTCATGATATTTCCATTAGATGGTGATGAGACCAAGTCTTCTGTCATGTGTTAAGGAAAGGTCATTACCACAGGAAGACTTCCTGTAGAAGGTGGCACCTATTAGGCATATGGGAACAGGAGTTGGAATCAGAGCCCAAGAAATTAAAGGGGGACATTACGTATGAAAAAGGATATATTCAAAGGCACTTGAGTATGAGAGTTCAGGTCATTCTCAAGGAAGAGAAAATTATTTAGACCACTGAACTTATGGAGTAAAGGCAATAACGTGAGTCATAAGAGAAAAAACAAGGATGTTAGGTTGTCTAGAGTAATAAATGCCAAGCAGATGAATCCAACTTGGAAAATGAGTCAGATACATGGGAAGAGTTAGTTAAAAGAAATGGAGACTTTCAGTCAGAAGAGGCTTTGTGGTGAATTTTTGGAGAAAGATATTATTTGTATGACAACTCTATTTTAGCATTTATGTTTCTACCATGATTCAAGTTATAGAGAGATAAAAAGATAGACAGACAGACAGACAGACATATATACACATATATTGAGACACACATACATATCCCTAATCATTAAATCTCCCTCTGTAAAAGGGAAACAGGATGTCCACTAGAAACAATAGATGCCCAGTGGGAACAATGAGTGCTCAAATTCAGGGAGCCATGAAAAAAAGTTGAGCAGAGGCCTTTTTATATGAACTTATCAATCATTTAGATGACACATAGGTTAAGCCTAAGTTTAATAAATATTATTTAGCAATGATATAAAAACTGATTAGAGAAAGAATAGTCAGAATAGCTATGATAAGACTAATGTAGAAATTTAGGCATAATTATGACAGCCTGTAACAGGATAGTCAAAAGTAAGATAGAGATGAGGGAGAAAATTTGAGTGATGATGCAGAGATGAATTCAATGGGACATGGATAATGAGAAAGATAAGAGAAGGTTTAACAACAGAAAGTGTCCAAAGTTTCAAAAGAGACTAGAAAACAGAGTCTAGAAATCATAGGTCAGTGAGCCAGTGAATTGTTAATTACAGAAAAAAAAATCAAGAGAGGAAAAGACATCACTGGCAAACATATTTTTAAAGCTATCATAACAAACGGAATTTAATATCTTATTTGACAAGATTACCAAATGAGGAAAAGAAAGAAATATTGTGAATTGAGTTTTTTATATTTTTTCAGGGTTTTTGATAAAGCCATACATGTTACTCCTGTGGATAAGAAGGTAAGATGTGGATAAGAAAAATATGCAAATAAGTGGATTTATGAATGGTTGGATGACCAGACTCAATAATTTATAATATTTCTACATCAAAGTGGTGAGATGATTCCATGGGAATATTCCAGGGATATATGCTAAGCATATTTTTATTGTTGGTTAGGATAAAACTATACATGGTATGCAGAGACTTTCTTTTTCCTCTTTTTGTATACTCAGTTCTTAACAAAGTTTCTGGCACATAGTATGTGCTTGCTAAATATTTGCTTATTGATTGATGATCATTGCAAATGACAGAAAGTTCATGAGGAAAAATAATACACTGAATGATAGAGTAGGAATCCAAATGGGCTTTGATGGGCTAGAACACTGAGCTGAGTGTAATAAGATGAAATATAAAATTTAAATATATAAAGTCTTATACCTGAGTCCACAAAACTCAGGTAAGCAAAGAACAATTTCATTAGTTTCAGCTGGGAGAGTCAGGCTTAGAATAGTTCTTCTGAAAAGGGCTTTTGTAACCTGTGAGTGTATGATAAGTTCATCTGTGTTACGAGGCAACCAAAAATTTTAGATCATCAGATTAACCAGTAAGAGGAAAGTGACAATTTTATGGTGTTCTACCCTCATTCTTTCCAATTTGGAGGTTCTTTCACAGGTATGAACATCATGGTTTAAGAAGAGTTTTGATAAGCTGAAGAGGGGATCCAGGATAGTGAAGAGTCTCAAGCCCCATTCAAAGGAGAAAAAAAAATCAAGAGAAGACATTGGAATTGAGAGGGATGATAACCATCTTCATGTATTTGGAGAGAGGTCATGTGAACATGCGAAGGAAGGATAAGCTTTGATCTATTCCCCAAAAAATTTAATTATAGAAAGAGAGGGAGAGATAGTATTTCATTTGATACTCACAATACTCCTGTGAGGTAGGTATAATTATTCTCCCTATATTACACTTGAGGAAAGTGAAGTGGATTGTTATTTATTCTGGATCACACAGCCATTAAGTGCCTTCCAAGACTTGTAATTTATCACCACAGGTATGTTGGATGTAATTTTCAAGAATCATTTCTTAAATTTTTATTGTGAGCATTTAAACCTCAGAAATCTGTAAGTGCTATAAACTAAGACTTAATTTATTTTATTGATTTCCTAGACATAAGAAATAATTGATGGAGAAAATAGTAATAATGCAGATTAAACATAAAAGTGTGCATATACATTTAATATTTATCCATGCATCATTTCCTGAAACTTTGAACTTCATCTTCAAATACATGATTAGCATATCCATTTGAATGGTTCATCACTGCCATGATAGTGTATTGGACCTAGAATTAGGGATACTCACATTTGAATCCTAACTCCGAACCTTAGACTTGCTTACTTTCTTTCAAACCTCAATTTCCTCATTTATAAAATTTAAAAAATGATAGCATAGTTCACAGTGTTGTCTTGAGTACTAAGTGTTAAGATATGATCATTGCTTTGCAGGTCTTTATTATTTTTTTTCAAAGTCAACATTTCCAAATTCAAAAAGTTGCCTTTCCCTAAATCTTCTGTTACCCATATTTCTCTCTCTTGAGTCAAGAAAAATTTAGTAAGCACCTACTATGTGCCACACATGGTGCCAAACACTGGATATATTAAAAACAGGTGAAAGATAGTCACTGCTGTCAATGAGTTGACAGACTAATGAAGGAAACAATATGTCTCTGACTTTACACAAACAGGACATATGGAGGGGGAAATGGCAATGGCCAGCAATGGAAAGGCATAAGCTATCAGTGAATCTGGGAAAGACTTCTTGTCCAGAAAGAATTTTTCCTCAGATTTAGGGGAAGCCAGAGAAGCTAGAAGGCATAGAGAAGGGAGAGCATTCCAGGCATGGGGACCAGACAGGAAAAATGCCCAACTTCAAGAGATGAAATGTGTTGAGAAAGAATTGATGGGAGATGGTAACTACTAGATGGCACAGTATATTCAAGGTTGTAATGTAGAAGAAGACTAAAGTTAAGAAGGGCTTAGTTAGTTAGTGATGTTCTGCTAAATTTACCAACTATCTCTTTCAAACCCCCCACCCTTAATATAATAGTGGCAAAAAGACAGATTCAAATTCAGTGTCAGAGAAGAAAATGAAACTTCTCAAGAGTTAGAAAAAAGTCCAAAAGTAGAATGGGTTGTCTTGACAGGAGTTAGTGGTATAAACACTTAATTATATTATGATGTGGATTTCTTTCTTAGAGTTGTTTAGACTCTAGAGACACTGAAATCCCTCAACCTTTAAATTTTTTTATTCCATGGTTCTGATAATTAATTTTCAATTTCCATTTGATTTAATAACTAGTGATGTATATGCCCGAAACTTTGTCCTCAAAATTATCTAAATGAAGCCCAAAGTTATGCAGTCCCTGCCAAACAGGAATTTATTGTATCTTGTCAAGAAATAAAAACTACTTCCTCCTCCATTAAACATGGACCCTCTTATCTTACATCTGAAGTACTATCTCACAAATATCAGATTGACCAATATGACCAAAAAGGAAAGAGATAAATGTTAGAGGGAATGTGGCAAAATTGGGACACTAACACATTGTTGTTAAATTATGAACTGATCCAACCATTCTAGACAGCAATTTGGAACTATTCCCAAATGGCTATAAAACAGTGCATATCCTTTGATCCAATAATACCATGACTGAGACTGTATCCAGAAGTGTTAAAATAAAGGCAAAGTAACTTATGTGTACAAAAATATTTATAGCAGCTCTTTTGTGGTGGCAAAGAATTGGAAATTAAGGGAGTATTCATCAACTGGAAAATGGCTGAACACATTTTGGTATATGATAGTGATGGAATACTCTTCTGATGTAAGAAATGATGAACAGAGTGATTTAAAAAGAAAAAACTGGAAAAGATGTACATGAACAGATGCAGAGTGAAGTAAGCAGAACCAGGAGAACATTGGACATGGTGATAGCAATATTGTATGATGTGAAAGATGCACCTATTCTCAGCAATTAATCATTGAGAATAGTACTGAAGGACTTATGATGAAAAATGTTTCCTACATTCAGAGAAAGAACTGATGGAGTCAGGAAAATTGATCAGAGCATACTATTTTTCACTTTGATTTATTTGAGATTTTGGTTTTATATGATTATTGTTTTATAAAAATAAACAATATAGAAATATATTTTGATGATAATACAAGTACAACCCAGATCAAATTGCTTATCATTTCATGAAAGGGGGAGGGGAAAGAGGAAGGAAGACAATTAGGATCAGAAAATTTAGATAGAAAATTGCTATTTTTTAAGGATGACTTTAATTCTTACACATTTTTGTCATGTTCTTACCAGTTTGAAGTTCATTTTTCTTTTTTTTAAATTTATAATATTTTATTTGATCATTTCCATGCATTATTTATAAAAGACAAATATCATTTTCTTTTCCTCTCCCCCACCACCCATAGCCAACGCATGATTCCACTGGGTATCACATGTGTTCTTGATTCGAACTCGTTGCCATGTTGTTAATATTTGCATTAGAGTATTCATTTAGAGTCTCTCCTCTGTCATGTCCCCTCAACTGCTGTAGTCAGGCAGTTGCTTTTCCTCAGTGCTTCTACTCCCACAGTTTGTCCTCTGCTTATGAATAGTGTTTTTTCTCCTAGATCCCTGCAGATTGTTCAGGGACATTACACCACTACTAATGCAGAAGTCCATTATGTTCGATTATACCACAGTGTATTAGTCTCTGTGTACAATGTTCTCCTGGTTCTGCTCCTCTTGCTCGGCATCACTTCCTGGAGGTCATTCCAGTCTCCATGGAATTCCTCCACTTTATTTTTCCTTTTTGCACAATGGTATTCCATCACCAACATATACCACAATTTGTTCAGCCATTCCCCAATAGAAGGGTATCCCCTCGTTTTTCAATTTTTGGCCACCACAAAGAGCGCAGCTATGAATATTCTTATACAAGTCTTTTTCTCCATTATCTCTTTGGGGTACAGACCCAGCAGTGCTATGGCTGGATGAAAGGGTAGACAGTCTTTTGTCGCCCTTTGGGCATAATTCCAAATTGCCCTCCAGAATGGTTGGATCAGTTCACAACTCCACCAGCAATGAATTAATGTCCCCACTTTGCCACATCCCCTCCAGCATTCATTACTTTCCTTTGCTGTTATGTTAGCCAATCTGCTAGGTGTGAGGTGATACTTCAGAGTTGTTTTGTTTTGCATCTCTCTGATTATAAGAGATTTAGAACACTTCTTCACGTGCTTATTAATAGTTTTGATTTCTTTATCTGAAAACTGCCTATCCATGTCCCTTGCCCATTTATCAATTGGAGAATGGCTTGATTTTTTGTACAGTTGATTTAGCTCTTTATAAATTTGAGTAATTAAACCTTTGTCAGAGGTTTCTATGAAGATTTTTTCCCAGTTTGTTGTTTCCCTTCTGGTTTTTGTTACATTTGTTTTGTTTGTACAAAAGCTTTTTAATTTGATGTAGTCAAAATTATTTATTTTACATTTTGTGATTCTTTCTATGTCTTGCTTGGTTTAAAGTCTTTCCCCTCCCAAATGTCTGACATGTATACTATTCTGTGTTTACCCAATTACTTATGGTTTCCTTCTTTATGTTTAAGTCATTCACCCATTTTGGATTTATCTTGGTGTAGGGTGTGAGGTGTTGATCAATTCCTAATCTCTCCCACACTGTCTTCCAATTTTCCCAGCAGTTTTTATCAAATAGTGGGCTTTTGTACCAAAAGCTGGGATTTGGGGGTTTTTCGTATACTGTCTTGCTAAGGTCGCTTGCCCCCAGTCTATTCCACTTATCCTCCTTTCTGTCTCTTAACCAGTACCAAATTGTTTTGATGACTGCTGCTTTGTAATATATCTTGAGGTCTGGGACTGCAAGGTCCCCCTCATTTGTGTTTTTTTTTTTCATTATATCCCTGGATATCCTTGATCTTTTGTTATTCCAAATGAACTGTGTTATGTTTTTTTCTAAATCAGTAAAGAAATTTTTGGGGAGTTCCATGGGTATGGCACTAAATAGATAAATATGTTTGGGTAGGATGGTCATTTTTATTATATTGGCTCGTCCTATCCATGAGCAGTTAATGTTTTTCCATTTGCTCAAGTCTAGTTTTAGTTGTGTGGAGAGTGTTTTGTAGTTGTGTTCATATAGTTCCTGTGTTTGTCTTGGGAGATAGATTCCTAGGTATTTTATTTTGTCTAAGGTGATTTTGAATGGGGTTTCTCTTTCTAGTTTTTGCTGCTGAGCTGTGTTGGAGATATATAGAAATGCTGATGACTTATGTGGGTTTATTTTGTATCCTGCAACTTTGCTAAAATTGTTGATTATTTCAATTAGCTTTTTGGTTGAATCTCTAGGATTCTTTAAGTAGACCATCATGTCATCTGCAAAGAGTGATAATTTGGTCTCCTCCTTGCCTATTTTGATGCCTTCAATTTCTTTTTCTTCTCTAATTGCTACTGCTAGTGTTTCTAGTACAATGTCAAATAGTAGAGGTGATAATGGGCATCCTTGTTTCACTCCTGATCTTATTGGGAATGCATCTAGTTTTTCCCCATTGCAGATGATATTAGCTGATGGTTTTAGATATATACTGTTTATTATTTTTAGGAAGGACCCTTCTATTCCTATGCTTTCTAGTGTTTTTACTAGGAATGGGTGTTGTATTTTATCAAAGGCTTTTTCTGCATCTATTGAGATAATCATGTGGTTCTTCTTGGTTTGCTTGTTGATGTGGTCAATTATGTGGATGGTTTTCCTAACATTGAGCCAGCCCTGCATCCCTGGTATAAATCCTACTTGATCATGGTGGATGACCCTTATGATCACTTGCTGGAATCTTTTTGCTAGTATTATATTAAAGATTTTTGCATCTATATTCATTAGGGAGATTGGTCTATAGTTTTCTTTCTCTGTTTTTGACCTGCCTGGTTTTGGAATCAGTACCATGTTTGAGTCGTAAAAGGAGTTTGGTAGAACTACCTCTTTGCTTATTATGTCAAATAGTTTGTATAGTATTGAGATTAACTGTTCTCTGAATGTTTGATAGAATTCACTGGTGAATCCATCAGGCCCTGGGGATTTTTTCTTAGGAAGTTCTTTGATGGCTTGTTGGATTTCATTTTCTGATATGGGATTATTTAAGAATTCAATTTCTTCTTCTGTTAGTCTAGGCAGTTTGTATTTTTGTATATATTCATCCATATCACCTAAATTGGTGTATTTATTTATTGACATATAATTGGGCAAAGGAATTTTTAATGATTGCCTTAATTTCCTCTTCATTGGAGGTGATGTCCCCCTTTTCATCTTTGATGCTGTTAATTTGCTTTTCTTCCTTCCTTTTTTTAATTAGATTGACCAGTACTTTGTCTATTTTGTTTGTTTTTTCAAAGTACCAGCTTCTTGTCTTATTTATTAAATCAATAGTTCTATCACTTTCAATTTTATTAATTTCTCCATTAATTTTTAGGATTTCTAGTTTGGTTTTCTGCTGGGGGTTTTTAATTTGGTCGCTTTTGCATTTTTTTATTTGCATTTCCAATTGATTGATCTCTGCTCTCCCTAGTTTGTTAATATATGCACTCAGGGATATGAATTTATCTCTGATTACCACTTTGGCTGCATCCCAAAAGGTTTGAAAGGATGTCTCGCCATTGTCATTTTCCTCAATGAAATTATTAATTGTTTCTATGATTTCTTCTCTATCTAAACAATTTTGGAGTATCATATTGTTTAATTTCTAATTAGTTTTTGATTTGGTTTTCCATGTACCATTATTGATCATTATTTTTATTGCCTTGTGGTCTGAAAAGGCTGCATTTATTATTTCTGCTTTTCTGCATTTGTGTGCCATGTTTCTGTGACCTAATATATGGTCAATCTTTGTGAATGTGCCATGTGGTGCTGAGAAGAAGGTGTATTCCTTTTTATCCCTATTTATTTTTCTCCATATGTCTATTAATTCTAATTTTTATAAGATTTCATTTACTTCTTTTACCTCTTTCTTATTTATTTTTAGATTTGATTTATCTAAATTTGATAATGGTTGTTTCAAATCTCCCACTAATATTGTTTTACTGTCTATTTCTTCCTTCAATTCTCCTAGTTTCTCCATTAGAAATTTGGGTGCTATATTATTTGGTGCACACATGTTGATTAGTGATATTTCCTCATTATCTAAAGTCCCTTTTAACAAAATATAATTACCTTCCCTATCCCTTTTGATCAGGTCTATTTTTACTTTGGCTTTATCAGATATCATGATTGCCACTCCTGCCTTCTTTCTGTTAGTTGAGGCCCAGAATGTCTTACTCCATCCTTTAATTCTGACCTTTTGGGTGTCTACCCGCCTCATGTGTGTTTCTTGAAGACAACATGGATTCTAATCCATTCTGCAATTCATCTACGTTTTATGAGTGAGTTCATCTCATTCACGTTCAAAGTTATGACTGTCACTTGTGGACTCCCTGGCATTTTGATGTGCAAATACCAACAACATAGAAATGGGTTCGAACCAGGAACACATGTGAAACCCAGTGGAATTGTGAGCTGGCTATGGGAGAAGTGGTGGGAGGGGGTTGGGGGGGAGGAAAAGGTAATGATCATTGTTTCCAATGAATAATGTTTGTAAATAACAAAATAAAATAATGTTTAAAAAGTAAAAAAAATAAAATAAAATAATACAACTCACAAGTCTCCACCACCACTTCTTTTTGGCCAGATGAATTAGAGATCATGTTGATTGAAAGCTAAAATCATTTCAATAAATATTAAAGCAAGACATGTAATAAAGAGATTATCAGTATGCAGAGTTACATTCACCCCCCATAAAATATATGAAGATGATATATGAATGGAAAAGATTTATCATCTAGGAATGCATTTAAGAGATGATACACAAAAATATACATTAGGAATACATAGTGATACTCTTACTGCACTGCCCCATCTAAGGTTCTCTCTGCCTCTCCTATTAATTAGTTCATGGGCTTGCTGTTCAGTGAACTGTTAGTATCATCTTCTTAGCTAGTTTTTCCAATGATCTTTCTGCTAGTCCTGAACTGCTCTGTAATGCTGTCATCTGCTGGTCTTATACCTAATTGCAAATGCTAGACAGCCTTTCTCCTACTCTTGCAGATGTTTGATTATTCTGTTCCTAGCTTTAAAGAATGTGAGGATGGGACTAGTTGATTTTTAAGTCACACTTTTAAAAGCTACACCCTTCCAATGAATAGGAACATGGACTTAGGTTTTCTTTGCTTTTCATTCCTTTTCTCTGCCTGAGTTTCCACATTAAGATTAGTCTACTATTTTAATGGAGGTCAAAAGGTTTCTTTTAACTCACATCAATCACATGGTTCCTACAGAAGTCTCAATTTGTGTAGAAAATGGACAACTTGCCGTCCTGTATTCAAGCAATTAATTATCTTTCTAACAGGCAATCAATAAACAATAAATTATTTGCTAGGGATATAAAGATTCAAAAAAGTCTGCCCTCATAGACCTCACAATTTAATTGCAGAGACAATTAAGAACCCTATAAAAACAAGTCATGTACATGAAAAAATGGAAATAATTAACTGATGGGAGATACAAACTTTAAAAGGAATTGGGAAAGGCTTCTAGTAGAAGATGAGATTTTATCCAGGATTTGAAAGAAGCCATGGAAATCAGGAGCTGGAGATGAAGAGGGAGAGCATCTCAGAAATTGGGGGATGGCCTAAGAAAATGTCCAGGACTGAGAGATGGAGGGCATTTTCTGGGACTGCTTCTAACATAAGGTGCTTCATGGCAGTGAAGGAGTAGGCTAAAATTTTTAAAAAGGAAAAAGAAAAATTGAAACAGGAGAAAAAATTAACCAAAGTCATCAGGAAAGCTCCATCCTCAGATATAGCATATGACCTAAACTTTGTAAGACTATGATTCTGAAATTTTTAGTGGAGAGAAAGATGCTTTTCTGCCAAGGAGTTCAAATTATGCAAATCCTAAGAGGAAGAAGATAAAATTCTAAATTGTGAAAAGCACAAGTAGATGTGTTTGGTGAGGAGTTTGGGATGTAATTGTGAATGTAAGTTGGAAACAGGTTGTAGATGATTTTATATTATTTCTATTTTGTCTAGATTACATGTTGATAAAATGTTTAATAATCATTTTCTGACATTTTGCAAACTATGTTCTTTACCTTCTTCCTAACCCTTCTCATTCCCAAAGAAGGTAAGTAATATAACATATATTGTACATATGTCATCATGTAACACATATTTGTCATGTGAAACAAGATGCATATTGCTTACACCAGAGAAACATTCATGGAGGAAATAAATTCAAGAATGGTATATCATGGTCTGAATTTAGATTACATCTGTTCCTTGTATGATGGTGGACATCCTTTCTCATCATGACTCTATGAGTTGTTCTGGATCTTTGTCTTATCATGCAGCTAAGGTTCTAAGGAGGATTCAAACTCAGATGTTCCTAACTCTAAATCCAATGTTCTATTCTGCTCTCTGCAGCACTGATGAAGCATAAAGTGACTTTATGGGACAAAAATCTCCTTTTGGAATAAACATCTTTGGTAACTGTTACCAAAATAGTTCCAACAGATACAGAAATTTCAAAGGTAAACACCAAGGATTTATTATGCTAAAGCATAGGTTCAAGCAAAAGCCAAAAAGCAGAATGAAGAATGGGATTCTAGCAAAGTCCCTTATACCGAAATGATGTCCTAATGACAAATGAATTATTATTTTATATATTGCCTCCTTTTGGGCCATAAAAATTAAAGAGAAGACATTCATAATCTCATGCTTCCTCCAATATCATAAAAGTTTAACAATTTTAGCTAGCCAGACTCATAATCTCATTATCCCCTAAAAATTCAGAAGCCTAGTTAAACAGATTCTAGGTAAACTTTAATTAGTATCCAGATCAAAATATGTTTGGAGAGATATTATATTATATTATATTATATTATATTATATTATATTATATTATATTATATTATATTATATTATATTGTATTGTATTATATTGTATTGTATCATATCATATCTTGATATGATATGATATGATATATCACATCACATCACATCACATCACATCACATCATATCGTATTGTATCATATCATTATGTCATATCATATTATATCATGTTATACCATCATATTCTATTCTATTCAATTCTATCATATCATATTCTATTCTATTATGTTATATTATTTCATATCATATCATATTTTATATCATATTATATTATGTTATATTGGATGTTTGAGTGAAAAGAAATTTACAGATTGCCCCTGAGACATTTGGGGACATTTGAAATTTCCCCTTTTGCTTCTTATCTCAAGAATACTTGAGTCCTTAAAGAAATTTTTACCTGCCATGAAACAAGTTTCAGACAGCTCAGTAACCTCCTAGCAAGCAGAAATATCTCCTACTTTCCAGAATAATGAAAATGAATAGAAGGAAATAAAAATAAATTCTTGTAACATTGTCTATATCTATGAGATATTTGGAGGAACAAAGGTAAGGATTTCCAGTAGACAAGTATATGTACACTTTGGAAATCAACTGTACAGTGTGATAATTGAACTAATGGCAGTTGATGAGCTCACATAATAAAGTATGTAGAGAGAGAGAATCAATTGAACCTGGGATGGAAAGAAGTGGAGCATTCCTGCTTAGAAGGCTGGAGATACATTTTGAATTATCCAATAGAAAATCTTGTTTTAAAAAATTATAATTGAGTTAAGAGAAGAAGCAGAAAGAAATAATTTAAGGAGAATGTCATAAAGACCGAATGTCTTGACCATGTCAGGGAGGACATCAAGAAATATCATCAAGAATGAGGTTAAGAAGCTACCATGGGGGGCAGGTGTGTAGCTCAGTGGATTGAGAGTCAGGCCTAGAGACGGGAGGTCTTAGGTTCAAATCTGACCTCAGACACTTCCCAGTTGTGTGATCCTGGGCAAGTCACTTGACCCCCATTGCCTAGCCCTTAGTACTCCTCTGCCTTGGAGACAATACATACTATTGACGCCAAGATGTAAGGTAAGGGCTTAAAAAAAAAAGAAGCTACCATGACATTTAGTGATTAAATAAATTTATAGAAACTTTTGTTGAAAATACTCTCAGTGAAGTGAAAAAGCCTGAACCTGAATTGCCAAAGGCTGAGATGTGTATAAATGGATATTTTGAACCTTTGACTTCATTCCCCAGAAGTCCTTAGTATTTTCCAAAATTCCCTATAATCTCTCCTGTGTCTCCACATTGGGAAGATCATGTTATTGTTATTTAACTGGTGGTAACGCCTCCCACAGGCAATCTTTTTTTTGCATGATGTAGCATCATCAATGATGGTGGTAAAGTGGGGATGGCTGAAAATGGCTAACCAGCCATTGTTATTTTGTATTTTCTTTATTCTTTGATTTCTAATGATCATTTAATAAATCTCCTAAACTATCATATTTTTATTATTAGAGACATAATTTTAAAATTTTACAGATGTATGTAAGGAAGGTGAGGAAGCAAAGCATGCACAATATTTTCTTGGACTTTGACAGCCAAGAAGTAATGTCATAAAGGAATAAACTCAATTAAGGATGTGTTGGATTTATTACAGCCATGGAGTTTTCTTGAGGGCAGCAGAAGGTCTAGTTCTTCAAGCTGAGAATAGAAGTCAAGAAGGAAGATCAGAATTTTAGATAAAGACTTGGTAGTAAATAAGGTTGATAAAGGTAAACAAAAAGTGGGGTGGGGCATGACAGATTTAAATAAGTGAAGGAAGAGAATCCTTAATGCTGCTTTCAGCTGTAATAGTCTATATGGTTTTCTCAGATTCTGAAATTTCTATGTGACAAGAAAATGCTAAGAGACAATTACATGGCATTAAGAAAAAGAAGGCAATAGAATAGGTGATTCTCTAAGGGTTTGCTTATGCAGAATGCATTATAGACCTAGAAGAACAAGTTATATTGACCCAATATAAAGGGAAACTGACTTTTAGATCAGACTTGACTTATTGGACAGGATGCTGGAAATCAATTTGTGGTGGTAGAGAAAGAGCATTAGATTTTACATCAGATGAAATTACTGCAGTTCTGGACTCACAATTTCCTCCTTGTGTAACATTAGGCAAGTTGATTTATCTCTGCTTGCATTGTAGAATCATTCAATCTTAGCAGTTATCTAATTCAACATATGCCTTAAAAATCATTCGTTTTCTGTCAGCCTTGATATATTTCTGAACCAACCAGAATTGATTTGAAGATATTTATTGAATAGGAATCACATTTCCACCTGGAGGATCCTATTTTACTTGTGGAGATCTCTAATTATCAGAAGGTTTGCTTTTTTCCCTTTTCTAGCAATCCTTAAATCTACTCTGTCTCCAACAGTCTCTTCCACAGAGACTCTAAATATTGTTATTGAATCTTTCCTTGGGAATAGAATAATAATTGATGAAGAAAAGTTAGCTGTCATTCTGAACAAATTTAACTCATTGTAAGAGAATGCATTAGGCATTTTGAGAAGACCAAGAGAAAGGCTTTCCTGAAAGGCAGACTGAATTATCTGTCATCATTGAAGAAGAGTAATGAGGACTATTTGGTTCTTAACCTGTTCAGAAGAGAAGACATATAGAAGAAAACCTTTGAGAGTCTCTGACTGCTCTCTGGAGAGATTTTAATGTTAGATTTTTTCTAGAGTTGAGTGGAAGTTAAAATTTGCAATTGAGGATTAGAGAGAACTGGTTGTATTCTTTTTCAAAGTTAATTAGTCAAGAAGCATTTATTGGGAGCAGCCAGATGGCTCAATGGATTGAGTCAGGCATAGAGGAGGGAGGTCCTAAGTTTAAATCTGACTTCAGACACTTCCTAGATGTTTAACCCTGGGCAAAGTCACTTTAATCCCCATCACCTAGCTCTTGTCATTCTTCTGCCTTAAAACCAATACATGATATTGATTCTAAGATAGAAGGTAAGGCTTTAAAAAAGGAAGCTTTTAAAAATGCTTATATATAGTTAATAATTACCAAACACTGTGCCTAGAATTTGCAAAGAAAGACAAAAAAAATGGTTCCTACTTTTCAGTTCATATTATCATGGGGGAAATAGAATTCAACCAATTATAAAATATTTTATCTTTATATCTCTTTAAATTGTATCTATTAAAATATTTTAAATCTTAGTTTAGGCATTTAAAATCTACTGTTGTAAGAAAGAATCTGTATATTTTGCCAGATTGCCAAAGATGTCCAAAACACCAAAAACACAAATACACAGAGCATATGAAAACTAATCTAAATGGAAAGGAGCTAGTGTTGTTCAGTGAGTGTGTGTGTGTGTGTGTGTGCGTGCGTGTGCGTGTGTGTGTTAAAGGGAAGACTGTAACATGTTTCCAATAGAAAATAAGATTCAAGTTGAATGAATGAATGAAACCAGGAAAGCCAGGAGGCATCATTAAAAAGGAGACATGCAGGTATGAGGAATAGCCAATTAAAAGGTACTTCAAAGAGAAGAGAACCACATTCTTTAAGGATAGTCAGGAAGAGAGTAGAATTGATATCTTGTTGAAATATTTTACTTTGTGCATCTTGTTATTTTAAAATAAAATTTAATTTATTTTTTTTTATTTTTATTTCTTTTTATTTAATTGGTTAATATAGAGTGTTTTTCCAGGATTACAAAAATTAGGTTTTTCCCTTCCCTCCACCCGACCTCTTCCCATAGCTGATGCACAATTCCACTGGGCTTTACATGTGTCATTGGTCAAGACTTATTTCCATATTGTTGATGTCTGCACTAAGGTAATCATTTAAGGTTTATAACCCCAGTCATATCCTCATTGACCCATGTGATCAAGCAGTTGTTTTTCGTCTGTGTTTCTACTCCCACAGATCTTCCTCTGAATGTGGATAGCATTCTTTGTCATAAGTTCTTAAGAATTGTCCTGGGTCTTGCATTGCTGCTAGTAGAGAAGTCCTTTACATTCGAGTGTACCACAGTGTATCGGTCTCTGTGTACAACATTCTCCTGGTTCTGCTTCTTTCACTCTGTATCAATTCCTGGGGGTCATTCCATATCATATGGAATTCCTCCAGTTTATTATTCCTTTGAACACAAAAGTATTCCATAACCAACATATACCACAATTTGTTCAGCCATTCCCCAATTGAAGGGCATCCCCTCATTTTCCAATTTTTTGTCACCACAACTAGCGCAGCTATGAATATTCTTGTACAAGTCTTTTTCCTTATTATCTCTTTGGGGTACAAACCCAGCAGTGCTATGGCTGGATCAAGGGGT
Organism: Monodelphis domestica; assembly: GCF_027887165.1. NCBI lineage: Eukaryota > Metazoa > Chordata > Mammalia > Didelphimorphia > Didelphidae > Monodelphis > Monodelphis domestica. Next base: position 6,541,978 of record NC_077234.1, on the reverse strand, counting down.
AGGCAGTCTTTTAGAACCCTTTGGATAGAGTTCTAAACTGCCTTCAAGAATGGTTGGATCAATTCATAACTCCACCAGCAATGCATTAATATCCACATCCCCTCCAATATTCATCATGTTCCTTTGCTGTCATGTTAGCCAATCAGGTAGGTGTGAGGTGGTGCTTCAGAGTTGTTTTGATCCATATTTCTCTCATTATAAGAGATTTAGAACATTTTTTCAAGTGTTTATTGATAGTTTTATGACATGTATACTATTCTGTGCTCACCTACTTTACTTATAGTTTCCTTCTTTATATTCAAGTCATTCACCCATTCTGAGTTTATCTTGGTGTAGGGTTTGAGATGTTGATCCAAACCTAATCTCTCCCACACTGTCTTCCAATTTTCCTAGCAGTTTTTGTCAAATAGTGGATTTTTCTTCCCAAAGCTGGAATCTTTGGGTTTATCATAGACTGTCTTGCTGAAGTCACATACCTCAAGTCTGTTCCACTGACCCTCCTTTCTGCCTCTTAGCCAGTATCATATTGTTTGATGACCACTGCTTTGTATATAGCTTGAGGTCTGGTACTGCTAGGGCACATTCCTTCACATTTTTTAATATTTCCCTTGATATTCTTTATTGTTCTTTCAAATGAACTTTGTTATATATTTTTTTCTAATTCAATATAAAAATTTCTTGGTGGGTTAATAGTTATGGAATTAAATAAGTAACCCTGAGTACTGCTTTTGCTGCATCTCATAGATTTTGAAAGGATGTCTCATCATTGTCATTTTCTTCAATGAAATAATTATTTCTATGATTTATTCTTTAACTGGTTTGGCAGTATCATACTATTTAATTTCCAATTAATTTTTTATTTGGCTCTCCATAAACCCATACTAATTATTATTTTTATTGCATTAAAATCTGAAAAGGTTTATTATTTATGCTTTTTTGCACTTGTTTGCCATGTTTTTATGCCCTAGTACATGGTAATTCTTTGTGAATGTACAATGTACTGATGTAAAGAAGGTGTACTCCTTTTTGTCCCTATTTATTTTTCTCCACATATCTATTAACTCTAATTTTTGTAAGATTTCATTCACATCTCTTACCTCTTTCTTAATTATTTTTTGGTTTGATTTATCTAAATCTGATAAAGGAAGGTTCAGGTCTCCCACTACTATAGTTTTACTATCTGTTTTGATGCATTTATTTGTTTGTCTTCTTCTGGTATTTCCTCTGTAGTCTGTATTTTTTTCTCCATAAAAATTATCCAGGGTCAATGCCTTCTTCTTGTTCTTCTTGGTTTTGGGAATTTGTTGTTCCTGGGCATTTTTTTCATCACTATGCTGGTTTTTCCTTCCTTTTCCAGTCAGAAGTCTGAATGAGGAGGGTAGGCTCTCTGTGTATGGAGTTAAGTAGCAATGTTTTTGCCTGAGACCACCTCTCAAGTCTCTGGACCTTCTACTGTTTGCAGTCCTTCTATGCATTATCTCCATTCCCAAGGTCTGTGCTCTTCTGCCTGTTGGGGTCTCAAGTCCAGCTACTCTCAGGAGTAGGTCTTTATTGGTCTTAGTCAACTGCCAAGGATTTAGAGGTACCTCATACTTACTCACTGATTCTAGTGTCCTGGCTCCTTTTTTGTTGGAAGTTATTTCACCCCTTTATAGTGTGTAAATGCCCAAATCCCATGTACTTTCAGTGCTGCACCCTTTCTTCATATGAATTCTTTTTTTTGGCCTTTGGAGGTAGTCTATATCAGTAGGTGATAAGGAGAGGTAGAGTTCTGCATCTAAACTGCAGCCATATATATCTGGAAGTTCCATCATCTTGTTATATTCTTAAAACTATATACACTGAAATAACATTTCATTCAAACTCTAAAAGATCAGGGATATTGAGTAACAAGTGAGTTAATGATTTTGGAAAAGAGGTTTTTCTATTTATATATAAACAGAAGTTTATTAATTAAATGATGAGATTTTGTATCTCTCTTAATTTGTGAAGAAATATATAATAATAATATTTAATTGTCTTATAACTCATCCATAAAATTAGTAAGAAAGTGGGCCAGTAGCAGGTAAAGAAATGTTACATATGCCCATTTCCCATGTCTAGAATGTTCTGCCTACTAACATCTACCTTTGAGTTTTTCTAGCTTCCTTCTAAGACTCAGCTGAAGTATCACTTTCTATTGAAGGCTTTTGCTCATTCCATCAGCTCCTCTTCCTAAACTTTCAGATTATGTGCCATGAATTCTGTATTTCTAATGCATATTCCTAGTTATTTCTGAGCTGTTCCTCTTATTAGAAAGTAAGTTCAATGAGATCAGGAACTTTCTTTTTTTGTTGGTTTACTAATTGGCCTACTTACTGACTACCAAGCAAAAGACAATATGGCAAAGTAGAGGCAGCAACCCAGACTAACTGTCCCAAAATTTCCCTCCAAAAACCTTAAAATATTACTTCCAACTGAACTTTATAGCAGCAGATCCAACAAAAGATCAAAGGGAGACATTTTCCTCAGCCTAAGAAAACTCTGAATGCCAGAAAAAGAGGCCTGTGACACTGAAGAGGGTGCTGGCTCTGTTTCTACCTCACTCCCATCTTATTCCACTCATTTTCTTTACAGTCTTTTTAAACTACACCTCTCCCTTGTATTGCTTCCCTCCCCACCAGTCCTTTTGTTATCTTTCTACTTCTCTATAGGGAGAGAATCAATTCTCTGCCCCAATGGATTTAATTGTTCTTGCTTTTATGAGTTAATTTCAATGCACTTATGAATTAAGTATTTCCTGTCTCCAACCTCTTTACCCTTCCAGTATAGTCGTGTTCTCCCCAACTCCTGCCATGTGCTTCTTTATGACATATAAATTTGCCCCATTTTGTTTCTTTTCCATTTCTCTTAGTATTAACCTCTTTTTATGTCTAGTTTTATGTATATATATATATATATGTATTTATGCATATATGTATGTATTTATGCATATATATATATATATTTCTGTCTTGGCATTTCATTCTTTACAGTTTATCACTTTTCCCTCTAAGTATATCTCTTCTAGTTGCCCAGGTTATAATAACAATTTTAAGAGTTACCAATATCCTCTTTTCTTGTAGGGCTACATATCATTTTAACTTATTGGGTCTATTTAAAAAGTTATTTTTCTTTTTGTTTTTCCCCTTTCTTAATTACCGTTTGGTGATTCTCTTGAGTTCTGTGTTTGGGCATCACATTTTCTGTTCAAGTCCAGTCTTTTCTTTATGAATGCTTGAAAGTCCTCTGTTTTATTCAATGACCATACTTTCCCCTGCAAGAATATAATCAGTTTGGCTGGGTAGTTGATTCTTGTTTGTAGACCAAGTTCCATTGCTTTCCAGAATATCATATTCAACCCCATTCAGTCCTTCAGTGTAAATGCAGCCAGATCCTGTGTTATCCTCACTGTACTTTCATGGTATCTGAATGACTTCTTAGCAACTTGTAATGCGTTTTCCTTGGTCTGGTAGTTCATGAATTTTGCTATAACATTTCTGGGTGTTGTCAGTTAGGGATTAAGTACAGGATGTGATCTGAGGATTCCTTCAATCTCCACTTTTCCTTCTTGCTCTAGAATGTTGAAGCAGTATTTTTAGATAATTTCCTGTAGAATGATATCCAGGTTTTTTATTTTGTGATCTTCTGGTAGACCAATGATCCTTAAGTTGTATCTCCTGGACCTATTTTCTAAATCTTCCATTTTGTGGATGAGGCATTTCATATTTTCCTCAATTTTTTCATTCCTTTGATTTTGTTTTATTGTTTCCTGCTGCCTTGTGAAGTCATTTGCTTCTAGTTTTTGGATTCTAGTTTTTTGTGTGTGATTTTTTTAAAAGACTGGATTTCATTCCTGGCTCTTTGGTTCTCCTTCAAGTCCTTCTGATCTTTCATCTCCTTTGCCTCATTTTCAGGCTAATTAATTTTGGCCGTGAAGGTGCTATTTTTTCTTTTGTTTCCAGATGATTGCTTTTTAATTTCTTTTCTCAGTTGTCTTCAGCTTCCCTTAATTTTTTTTTATTATATTTTAAGTTCTTCCAAAGCCTTGTCCAATTTGCTGGAGTTTCTGCATTTTTGCTTGGAGCTCCTTTTTCCTCCTCTGTTCCATTTGCTCTTTATTCATTACCTGGATAGAAGCTGTCTATTGTCATTTATTTTTTTCTTTTTCTGTTTACTCATATTTTTTTCTTCTTTGCCCCCTGTCATTGGTTGTAATCTTGCTCCTCTGATTCTGTGCTGGATCTGTGGGTTTGAGCTATTCTGTCCTGAAGGGGCTTCTTTTCTCTTCTGTTGTTTGATCAGGTTATTCAGATCTTCCCTGGCTGACAGCAGAAGTTGAAAAGGAGCTGGGCTTCCCTCCCTGTTGTCAAGGTTGTTGACTGTAGTTTGTTGCAGCTTTTTCCCTTTGGGCTTACTCAGCAAGGCTCTCAGAACAATCTGTGGGGGAGTGGTGATGGAGTTTGAGATTCCCTGCCCTCTGAAGGCTTCTTATCTGTCTTATTGATGAGATTGGGCCAGGGAAGAGTTGATCTGTAAAGTTGGAAGTGCCCTGAGGCCAAAACCACCAGAAAGGGAGGGCAGCAAGATGAAGCCTCATGGCTGTGACTGGGCTTCCTTCTCTTCTCTTCTTCTCTAGCTGCCTCTATGCCACCTGTGTTCTACACCCTGAACCGACTAGGTACTCCTTATGGACTAGCATCCTTGCCCACCCAGAGATTCCAGCCACCACTGGAGGCTCAGTGCTGTAGGTGGGGGAGGGGTCCCAGGACTTTCCTTCTTCCTTCCCCTTAAATCCACGTGTTCTAGATTTCAGGCTTTTCAGGGACATCCCTTTTAATTTAGGTCCAGGAGGAGGGTTCCCTAGCTCTGTCCTGTTTTTAGATGTGGATTTCAGTCCCTTTGAAGTATTGCATTTTTGATCAATGAGGAAGGGCTTATGGAAGTCTGAGATGTTTCTGTCTCTAAGCTGCCATCTTGACCTTTCGTGCCAGGATGCTGGCTCTAAATGTATCCAGGCTCAGTACCAGTAACAGAACTTAGAGGCAGCTGTAATAGCAGTGACAGCAGCTTCAAGAGTTCCCAGGACAGAGATAGCAAGACAGTAGGAAAAGTGTTCAGTAAGAGATTACAGCAAACTCTTTGCTGGGACTGTGTGAAGCTGGTGCTGATTGATAACTCCATTGCCCATATACAGTTCTGGCTTGCAGTTTTAGGGACCTGAGAAAAGCTTGGGATAAGATACAAAATTTCAGGCAACCTGGTTTCAGTGCCAAGGCAGATAGAAGCATGAGAACTTGTAGCTGTAGGGGATAAAGAGACCTGGTCCTATTTCCAAGGCCAATAGGAGTGCTAGCAATCACAGCTAAAGAGGGGCAGGGGACCTTTCTGAGTAAAGACCAGAAGGCAAAACAGGAGAATTTTCTAGTGAATATACCTCTCTCCAGATCATACCATCTTGGAAGCACTGAAAACTTAAAGGCTTCTAAAACCATCTCAATAAACAGTAGCATGAAAAAGCCTGGCCCAGCATTAGCATAAAATTCAATGTCAGAAAATAGATTGGAAAATTGGGAAGAAAAAAAGAAACTTGATTATTAAAAAAATAAAGTTTAATTTTCTCAGTTTCTTTACTTTTCCTGCTTTTTGTGATACAGCTGTAAACTTTAAGTTGCTCCACCTTACTTAAACCTTACTTTAGGGGAAAATAAAGTTGTAATCTCCTGATTGAGCAATGAAGGTACTTAGTTTTCACCTTATAGTGAAGCTAGATCTTTAAGCTAAGTCTATTTTTAGTATCCTAATACAAAAAGGTGTTAAGTAACTATAAAGGTTAAATTGATCACAAAAAGGTCAAGTAACTCACAAAAGGTAAGCTTAACAAAGAAATGTGAAGTAACTCTAAATGATATAATCTAATCAAAGAAGGTGAGAACTAAAAGTATGCGCAGTCCTGGAGAAAGCCTTTGATGTGATAGGTAGATGTGAAAATTTAGAGGAGGAGACACAAGGTTGAAAGGTCTATATATTTGACTCCCTTGCTGTCTCCAAGTGGTTCTTGATTAAAAACACCCTCTTTCCCAGAGATGTGGATCTGGCTAATCACTTCCTGTGAGCAGCCTGGGCACCAGTTTGATCCTGGAACTCAGCCTGGAGGAGCTCACTCACACAGCTTCCTTGAGATGGTCTCATGGTGAGTGATAAGACTGACTTCCTTTTCCCTTGGGCTCAGGGAGGCCCCTTTGGCCTCCCTGCTTTAACTCCTGCTTGGCTCAGCCTGAGCTGGAGCAGTTTAAATTAACTCTTTCTTCTCTCCCTCTTCTCCTTAAATCCTTCTCTCTTTATTAATTGAAATCATCATAATTTCCAGCTGACTTGAGTATTTTATTATTAGGGATTTTCCCTGGTGACCAATTAAATATAGTTTAGGTCATAACGACACAGCTAACATGGAAATGTTTTTCATAATTTCATATGTATAGTTATTGCTTGCTTTCTCTGTGGGTAAGGCAGGAAAGGAAGGGAATGAAAGAATTTTCAAATAATTTTGGGGTAGGAGATTTTTCTATAGTTTATTTTTTCCCTTTTTCATTTAAAATATGTTTCCATGGTTACATTATTCCTCTTCTCCCTCCCACCCACTCTTTCCTCTCAATCTGACAAGCAGTTCAACTGGTTATACATGTTTCATTGTTCAAAACCTATTTCCGTGTTTTTCATATCTGCAGTAGCATGATCCATTAACATCAAAACCCCAATTATACTCCTATCACTTTATATGATGAATCACATATTTTTCAAATACATTTACATTTCCATAGTTCTTTTTCTGCATGTGTATAGTGTTCTTTCTCAGAAGTCCCTTAGAATTCTCATGGATTATTGCATTGCTGCTAGTTGGGAATTCCATTATATTCAATTGTACCACAGTGCATCTATCAGTCTGTGTACAATGTTCTCCTGGTTCTGCTTCTTTCACACTGAATCAATTCCTGGATGTTGTTCCACTTCACATGGAACCCCTCAAGTTCATCATTCCTTACAGCATAATAGTGTTCCATCACCAACAAATAACACAATTTGTTCAGCCATTCCCCAATCTATAGATACCCCCTCATTTTCCAATTTCTTGCTACCACAAAGAGTGTGGCTATAAATATTTTTGTACAAGTAAAAATTGAAATTTAGAAAATATGTCCAAAAATAAATATTTTTAAAAGAAAACTGACAGTATGCAGATAAGAGGAGGTCATTTAAGTGATAATTTCTATCATAAAAAGGATATCTTACAAAATTGGGACACTAATACACTGCTGATGCAGTTGTGATTTGGTCCAACTATTCTAGAGGGTAATTTGGAATTATGTGCAAAGGACTTTAAAAGAATACCTGCTTTTTGATTCAGATATCACTGCTGGTTTTGTACCCCAAATAGACAATATGAAAAAATCCCTGTACAAAAATATTTATCACTGCATTCTCTGTGGTGGCAACAAATTGGAAACTGAGGGGATGCCCTTCAATTTTGGAATGGCTGAACAAATTGTGATATTTGATTGTGATGGAATACATTTGGGCTGAAAGAAATAAAGAACTGGAGGAATATCTGGGAAGACCTTCAGGAACTGATGAGAGCAAAAGGAGAAGAACCAGGAGTAGTTTGTACGAAGAGACTGACACATCGTGGCACAATTGAATGTAATAAACTCATCTACAAGTAGCAAGGCAATGACCCAGAACAGTCCTGAGAAACTCATGAGAAAGAACACTATCCATATCCAGAGTGGTGACACAAAAGAAAAATCATTGATCATGTAGTTCAATGGTGATATGATTAGGGTTTTGATGTTAAAAGATCTCTCTATTGCAGATTTTAAACAATGATACATGTATAATCCAATCAGCTCTAGAAGGTGGGAGGGAAAAGTGGAAAAAAAATCATGATTCATGTAATCATGGAAAATATTCTAAATAAAAAAAAATTAAAGTATATCTTATCCAGTTAGCAACAAAATGAAAACAAAATGGGTTCACCTTCATGATTGTCTCCTCTATAATGATTATCTAATCTAGAAGTGCTGACAACTGACTCCATTCTGGATACTTCCAAAATAGCTTCATGGAAAAAGGGTTAACAGCTTATAACTCCAGCGTGGTGCACCGAGAAATTGTGGCTATTTATTTATTTCTCCATCAAGAATATTTTTCATAATTTTTAATCTCACCAAATGTTTGTCCCTTTAATTTAAATTGTTGCTTATTGAGGGAAAGTTAATTGAAAAACATGTGTTGTTTTGTTTTGTTTTTCTCCTAACTAGAGGACTGCACCCTCCAAACAGCTAAGATTCCCCCTTGAAAGGAATTCTTTCTCCTACTTCTGAGACTACCATGGAAATAAAATGAGAAAAAAATGAGGAAGGAAAAAAAAGGCTTTATAGAAACTTTGCTCTTATATGGGGGCCTGTGAGCCAAATGGGACTGAAAGAGCCAAAATCTTCAATTCTTTCTAAATTTAGAAGTCACCAAATTCAACTGGAATCTAAATTTGGCAAAGCAAGTCACTTTCAAGCCCCACTGTGAGTCATTTTCAGAGATTCAGAGAGATGCTTATGGTTCTTACTGCTTTTTAATAGCCATGGCTAATCTGTCTCACCCAAGGTTTGGCAAGTATTCCTTCTTACTATTTCTGCATCTCAATTTTGATGAGGTTGTAAGAGTCAGAAAGCAATGGTGTTTTAGGACAAGAGAAAATTGGAGACATATTTTTCCCTTAAATTAAAAGAAAGAACTTTATATCCACAACATCAAATACGTATCTAGGCTTCTGAGTCAATGTGCCCTGTGGTGAAAACTCAAACAGGACAGAACAACCTAGTGAAGGAGAAAGTATGGTACTTTAGACAGAGAATTAAATCTGATGATATGGGTTCCAATCCAAACTTTAAGATTCACTAGCTGAGTGAGCATGGATCTATCTCTGAACATCTCCAAGCCGCAGTTTCTTTGATTGTAAAATGAGAGGGTTGTACTAGATGCCATCTGAGATACTCTTCAGGTCTATGTGATCTCCACATCTCATAATTCCCATGCCTATGTTCTTCGGAAGACTTTCCCAGAATTCCCACTTGCTAATGACTTCCTTTATGAGGAGAAGTTGTTACTTTGCACTCTCACTTTGGATGTGTCCTATATGATGTTCACCATCATTTCAAAAGAAACTCCTTGAGGGAAGAGATGATTTTAGTTTTGTATTTATATCCCCTGTACTTAGCACGATATCTGACACATTGTGGAATTCAATACATGTTTATGGATTACTGGATTTTACAGATAAGCTATGATATTGTGCCCCACTCTGGGTTTATATTGCTGGAATTCTATGGCAAGTGCTTCTCTAAAAGTCATAATCTCCTTGTTATGTGTTCCTTTTTTCCTCTCCTATAATTTCCTATATCTCTCTTCTAGGTTCACACAAATGCTGTGAAGAAATTCCCCAATTCCTTTGAAAACTCTCATGATAATAGAAAATTTCTATTGAATCCCACCTTTCCCATGTGTGTAATTAGATTCTGTTACCATAAAAACTACATTCCCCAGCAAAACTACAATTCCCACTATGCTATTTACTTCCTGTCATTAAGTGCTGACATAATCAGGATATAAACTGGGTGCAGTTTATGCACTTCCTCATTTCCTTTCCTGTGATGGTGTTGGTGGAAGAGGGATTTTTCAGCAGGTAGAAAAACTTAGTCACATGGTTCTGTTTTATCAGATAATAAACTTTATAAAAATAATACTTGAAGTATTGGACATTAATTTAAATCTTACACATGGAGATTTATTTGTAGCAGAAAAGTAAAATCCCCCCACTCCATTTTAGCTTTATCTCTTAACTGAGTGAGATTTTGTCTTCATCAATTATAGAACTTAAAACCCAATGTGAAAATAAAAGTCTCTGGAAGATAGCTGATGATGCAGATTAATGCTAGGAAAAAAAAACAAAAAAACATTTGTTCCAATGAACCTACAAATTTTTTTAGTTCCTACAAATGGGAGAAAAGACTTTTAGCATCCAGAAATTGAGTAATCCCTTTGCCAAGTGCATTCTTTTATCATAAGTCCTTTTTTTCTGTTCTGCCTTCTAATTAAATTTCATTTACTTCAATGAGGGAAAAATATGGATTTATCCCTCACCTGAACTCAGGTAAAAAGAGGAAAACAAAAGAAAAACTCTTATAATAAATATAATTGTAAAGCAATTCTCCATATTGAATCCATCATTTCTCTCTTAAGGAGGTAAATAACATATTTCTCCATTGATACTCTGGAATGGTGGTTGTTCATTGCATTGATTAGCGTTAAGTATTTCAAAGTTGTTTTATATTTAAACTATCCATTTCCCTCTGACTCAATTCATGTATTTTTCCTAGGTTCCACTAAAATGATCCTTTTCATCACTTATTTTGGTTAAATAAAAATATGCACTCATATACAATAATTGGTTTAACCCATCCTTAATTGATGAGTACTCCCTTAATGAACTCTTCTTTGCTATTGCAAAATCGACAACCAAGAAAAGCTCCCACACACATTTTATTATAAAGTGTCCTTTCCATGCTTGGATTTCTTTTGGGGTTACGGGCTTAGAAATAGTTTTGCTACATCAAAGAAATCACAGTTAAATGGCTTTGGGAGCATAGTTCCAAACTGCTTTAGCAAATGCCTTAACTAATTCATAGCTCGAACAAGAGGGCATTAGAATGTCTGCATCCTTTTACAGCCTCTCAAACACTGGTCATTTTCCTTTTTGTCAACTTTGCTGAACAGATAGATATGATGAGGGAGCTCAGAATGGCTTTGAAGTATAATTACTAGTCATTTGCAATATTTTTATCTCTCTCCATATCTTGAATGTCTTCTTGAAAAATTGAGTGCTCGTGTCTTTTGGCCATTTCTAAGTTGGGAAATGTTTGAGCCCATTTTCTCCGGGATCCTGCAGGTAATGGTGAGAGACTATGGCATAGACTTTGGAGTCTATGCCAGGGGTAGGGAGCAATTTTTATATTGATTGTTTTAATAAACTGCCTTATTCAATGCAACTTTCTAAATATGACAAGCCTGACTGACTGGACATTCTCAGCTGAAAATCTTATGACAAGCACAATGATAGTGGCTTGATGTTGTGTCATTAGACCATTATCCTTGATACCTCATGTTTATCCCTAGAACCCTGAAAGGGGAAAGTGGTCAACTTAGCTCTGGAAAAATGGCTTAGAGTCGGAGTCAGAATGAGAATTTCTGAGACTTCTATGCCTACATATACAATCCTTGAGGCTTCGAACAGCACTGTTATATTTATAGATTGACCTGCTCTGAGTTTTAGGAGTTTTAGGGACTATCTGCCTTCCTAATATTGACATCTATTAGCAGAGGGAAAATTCAAGATTTTCCCCCTTCCTGCCATGGCTTAATCTCCAGCTGCTTTTCCAGAAGCCTTAATATTTAACTGGATTCTCTTTACCATAATAGGATTACATTATTGACGGTCTCCCTTTCTCCTTCTGGAAAGATTATATTTTATCAAAATTTATCATTGTTCAATGATATTCTCTCTTCCTTATCAAAATAGTCCTAGAACTCTGTAAGGACTAGGGATTTTCCAAGAATTTCTTTTTTATATTCTACTTCAGAAGGTGTGACATGTGTCTCCTACCTCTACTGGGGCCACGTGGTCGCCAACAATAATCACTACCTCCCATTCCCCCCTTTAATGCCACATAGGTGAAATCATGTGCAATTGTGAACTTCTCCTGTTGCTTCAAGGCTTCTAGGGGCAGTTCATATAACTGGAGGACTCAAGTCCTCTCATAATAGCTTCAGTTCTGCTGTGTTCCCTCTTCACACCTGTCCACATACTTCTCTTTAGATGCTTAGTAACAAGGAATGTCTTTGATCCACTGTAACTGCAATCAAGAATGGCATTACCAATATGCAATCATTCATCCTCAATGAGATAAAAAAGGATAACTGAAGTAAACAGGCCTAGATCACAACTTCAGTCTTATTGATAAGTTATTAGTGAACGTACTCTCCTGTTAGAGAGAAATGCTCCAATTCCCAAGCAAAATTTATCTCCATTTTTGCCCAGCATTTCAGGCAATCCATAAACATTTGGGAAATGTCTCTTATGTCCTAGGTTTTATGCTGGGTGCTCTATATTGAACTGCAAAGAATGAAATAAGCCTTATTTACATAGAACTTGCCTTCAAATAGAGGTACAGGCTGAATCAGTCAATGTAAGAACTGAAGCTTGAACAACAGAATGCATTTATAGAGGAATTTAAAGTTTGCAAAGCTCTTTTACAAAAATCAATTCATTTGATATTTGTGAAACCCCTAAGAAATAAGTGTTGTTATTTTCCCCATTTTACAGAAAAAGGAAGCTAAGAAGGAGAGAAGTTAAGCAACTTGCCAAGGGACACCCAACTAGTAAGTGTCGAAGACTGGATTTGAGTGCAGTCCAGCCTGAGTCTGGGTCCAGAGCTCTGTTCCCTGTTCCACATAGCCAAAGACCGGATCTGGTGATGTGATGACCTAAAGAAGGGATACTCCTTGACTAAAGCAGGTCAGCTTCTTTTCTGTAAAGTATAGACTTTGAGAGTTGCCTAGAGGACTGTGATGTTAAGTGCTGCTCCCAGGGTAACACAGAAAATGGGATTAGAAGAAGGATGTAAGTCCAGGTATCCTGTCTCTTGACAGCAGCTCCCTATCCACAATACTGCATTGTTTTTCATATGGAGAATAAATACAAATTAATATGAGGGAGTCAAATACAAGACAGTTAGGGAGTTATTATAGAAACCTAAAGAACACATTACCATAAAGTTGGCTGATGCCTCTTGGTGTGGAAAGAAGACTCAGTTCTCAAAAGCTATTAGGACACAGCACAAAAATTAGCTGGACCTGACAGGCTGGGAAAAGTTCTCATACCATTCTGGGATTGAAGTACAGAAATGTTGATGGTGGCTCTAACCTCCAGGACCCTGTCTTCCTTGCTGCTTCAGAAATAAAAGATACTCCATCTATCATCTCTAGACATTTTCACTGACTGTCACCTTTGCCACTCTTCCTCCTCCTCACTGTCTAACTGATCTTCCTGGCTTCCTTTAAAGACTTAACTAAAATTCCATCATTTAGAGCAACCTTTCTCTAACCTCTCTTAATTCTAGCGATTCCCTTCTGATAATAATATCCTATTTATCCTGTATATATCTAATACGTGTTTGCTTGTGGTCTTCCCCATTAGATTGTGGACTTCATGAGGGCAGAAACTCTCTTGCCTCTCTTCAGATCCACAGAGCTTTACACAATGGCCAACATATAGTAGGTGCTTTTGTTGTTTCGTCAGTTCCAAAACTTTGTGACCCATTTGAGATTTTCTTGGCAAAGGTACTGTGGTGTTCTGACATTTCCTTCTCCAGTTCACTTTCTAAATGAATAAACTGATGCAAACAGAATTAAGTGAGTTGCCCAGAATCACATAGCTAGTGGTTGGGGCCAGATTTGATCTCAGCTCTAGTGGTTACCTTCATATCATGTTAAGTCATAAAAGGATTGTAACTCTTCCTCCTTGTCCTCCTCCTGAAACTCATTCTCTTCCTCCTTTTTTTCTTTCTTTTTTCTTCCTTCCTTCCTTTCTTTCTTTTTCTTCCTTTTTCTTTTTTCCTTCCTTCCTTCTTTCTTTCTTTCTTTCTTATTTTCCTTCTTTCTCTCTCTCTCTCTCTCTCTCTCTCTCTCTCTCTCTCTCTCTCTCTCTCTCTCTCTCTCTCTCTCTCTCTCCCTTCCTTCCTTCCTTCCTTCCTTTCTTTCTTTCTTTCTTTCTTTCTTTCTTTCTTTCTTTCTTTCTTTCTTTCTTTCTTTCTTTCTTTCTTTCTTTCTTTCTTTCTTTCTTTCCTTCTCTCACTCATCCTTTTTATCTTCTCTTTATTTCTTTATATATGTCCACTATTTTACCACATTACAGTTTTTAAAATGGTTTTCACATATATTTTCCACCCGATGTATTGATCTTGTATCTATCCATACAATTAAAAGATAAAATTCTTCTCTACTTCATCATGTTCTTTATGCAGATTTGTTCATTCTTTCCTCAGTTTCTGAAGGTATGTATCTCTAGCATGCAGAATATTTAAAGTCTATGCAATTTTTTTCTCAAAACTTCTTTCAGTCCTTGGAACTCAATAGAATATCTGGACAAATGTCTTAATGCTTCTTTCCCTACCCTCCTTCTTGGCCTGAAGTTGAATACAGCCTCGAAATATTTGGCAAACATATATCGTCCATTCTCAGAAGCATAATGCAGAGAACGTAGCAAATAATGGAGCTTCTAGTCTTCAGAGCCATTAAGGCTGATTAAAATAGGCTATTTGTGCCCATAGTGCAAGTTTGTTTGTTTTGAAGCATTCATATTGTAACAAAAATATCCAAGCCGGGCTTGACTGTTGCCATGGCATCAGCCACATCTCTTGGTATATGGTGGCTACAGTGAGGGATTAGATGGATTCTGCAGCATATGTAAGAAGAAGATTAGGCAAAGAAGTGTATACATATATATGTATATATTTCTATTTGTATATAAATGTAGACATACACACACACATATATATGTATACATCTCTTTGTATATATTCCTCACATGCCCTGGTTCCAGTGAAAATGTGGTCAAATAGATGATGAGTCTGTTTCTTGAAAATATGTACTGGGGAGCAGCTTTTGCGCATTCCTATTTACTCATTCTTCTGCCAGTAGAGGTGATGGGAATCAAACAAACAGCGAAATGGCAAAAGTCATAGACAGCATTTCCTATTTTCAAATGAATTTCAGGAATATATTTTATCATTTTTCTACTTCTGCCTTTCATTGTTTACCTACATTTCCTTTGTTAAAATTCTCTTTTGTTCCTCTGTTGCATTTTTCATATCCAAGGCCTCAGCTTGGGAGAATATTCTCTATAAGACTTTGAAGAATTTGGTCTTGAAATGCACAATGGCAATTCTGGATGTCTTGTTCTTTGGCCAATCTAGGGTTCTGGAACCTAAAGAAAGAATGTTCCTATTTCTCACACATAAACTCAATTAACATTAACTGGTTAATAGAGAGCAAAAGACTAAACCTTGAATACTGCATTGCCTTAAAGCATCCCTGCAAACACTTACTACTGTAGGTCACTCTAGCTAAAATCACTCAGCTCTTAAAAATGCTGGCAATTTTGGTAAAGAATTTTATTACATTTTAATGAGGCTTTAACTCATTGCACTGCTACCTCGTTTTCCCTCTTTGTTGTTTGATAGGGGCTAGTGTGAGGGAAACTGACTGGTTTTTTACAGCCCACAAGATTTTCTGCATTACCACAAGAATGCCCCTTTCTACATTTTCTGTCCCAACCCAACAGATAGGAAACTAGAGGAATATGAAGTCTAAAAAGCTGCCCATTTCCCCAGACTTGCTAATGTGAGGGTCTCAGATCCACCAATGGTTTATATCTTGGCACAGTACTGCCCCTGTGCCTAAAAAAGCTCCCTGCAGTGTATGCAATGCTATAAAATCTCTCTGCTTATGTTCACCTTCCATTGAGGTACATATATGTTGAGGTGATGTTTTCTCCAGAGGAACACGCCATGCATACATTGTTCTATGCATTGGTTTCTGGGGAGGGGTCGTCTTTTGATCATGTTTCCCAGGACAAAATTGCCTTCTTGGAGCACTGGGAAAGCAGTTGTGCCATTGCCCCCATAGTATACTGTTCCTCTTAGCTTATTCACGTGGCGAGAAGGATTTGTAACCTTGATTCTCTAATTTTCGGTACTTATGGTCAGAGAGAATGGCATTTTCTACTTGGATGCAAACCAATCATTTATCTGGACACCCCTGAAAGGACTTAATTTGCTCCAACTAGTCAGTATTCTGGCTTCGTTAAAGGATCCCAGACTCAGACTTGGCCTTGGTCTCATAATGCATGTTCTGCCCTCTCCTTCTGGGACCGTGGCCACCACTCCCTTCCCCAAATTCTCAGAGCAAGAAGTGGCCACCCCTTCTTCAGCTGCCCCCTCCCTTTGAATTCTGCTTTATTATTATGCACATCAGCCTTCCTCAGCTGGAGGTGAGCCCCCCATCCCTCCATCTGAATAAAACACACTTCACTAAAATAAATAATAAGCAGAAGGAATCCATGCCTGGTGTGTTCTCAGCCACCTTCTCTGGGAGCATGAGGTAATGCTGAACTATTCAGTCTGTGATGCAACAAGCTGATGGACATGTAGAGAATCCCAGTGGTGGGAGATGAGGAATGTACCCAAGCAATTCTGGCAGCCAAAGCCAGGCTTGCACACAAGAGGCTATTTAAATCCACAATAGGATGAATTTTTAATGTTTCTATTCAGAAGGGGATTTAATTGCTCATTGACAAACTACCTAGACTTCCTTTGTCTGCTGCACTGGAATTCTTCCTTTTCTTTCAGCTTTGTGTAGATGCCTAGCCCACTCCCCATAGTCCCTTCTACCCCACAATAGGATCAATATGATTAAAACTTGGCCTGGCTATTTCTGAACTCCTTATTTTCTTGCTAGAATTAGGAAGACAAGGGGGCCAAAGAAATTGGGGGAGTCCATGGAAAGCAGGACTCTTCCCATGAACTACTGCCTTGTCTAAGACAGACTAGAAAGAAGTGAATCTTCTATAGCTTTTAAAACTCCGTTACCATAATTTTAAAAAATAATGTTGTTACCCAAGGGAATAATTTTTTTAATGTGCAGTGAGTAAGTACCTAATAGATGTGGGCTAGAAGCCCACAAAGACTATAGTCAAATTATGAGTTGAATCCTCACCCTCAAGGGGCTTACCATCTAAATGGGGAAATGACCATACTAGGCCAAATGTAGAAAAATGATTTAATTAGTCAAAGCCAATATAAGATTGGTTCAGAATAAAGGCAGAGGCTAAGTTCAATGGGAATTCAGATGAGGAAAGAGGCATTACAAACTGTTTTATAGAAGACATATGATGAATACCAAAAGATGTAGGACCTGGAATGATAATGGAATTAGTGGAATTAGAGGGGCAGCAGGAAGCTGGAATGTTTCTTTCAAACATGGTTCCTGTGGAATTAATGGAGTTGTAATAGTTCAGCTCAATTCAATTAAGCTATAGTAAATGCCAAATAT
Organism: Monodelphis domestica; assembly: GCF_027887165.1. Taxonomy (NCBI): domain Eukaryota; kingdom Metazoa; phylum Chordata; class Mammalia; order Didelphimorphia; family Didelphidae; genus Monodelphis; species Monodelphis domestica. The sequence continues at coordinate 6,524,740 of NC_077234.1, read as the reverse complement.
GTGTCAGGCACTCCACCCAGTGGTGGGGGAAATAAAAACCAATATGAGAACATCCCTGCAATTAAGGAGTTTACCTTCTTCAAAGAGATAAAAGGTATCTATGGATAAGCAAAAACAAAACCATAGGACAAGACAAGAATAAATATCAATAACAGGACAGGATCTGGAAGATCTTTTTGTAGGAAGTGGCATCTGAACTGATCCCCACAGACTCAGAGAATTTAAGAGGGAGATTTTAGTGACCATCAAGTTCAATTCCTACCCCAAAGAAATGACCATTATCAAATGGCCATCATCTGCTAGGTTAGCTTTTTCCTGAAAGCATCCAAAGAGTGATTATTCACACTTCTCCAAGCAACTGATTCAACTTTTAGAAAGGTTTATTTTATTTTAAGGAAATTTTACAGCATATTGCCATGGATAGTGTTGGACTTGGAGTTAAGAGGGCTGTGTTTGAGTACTGCCTTAAACACTTACTAGCTATGTTACACTGGATAATTCACATAATTTCTCCCATTCTCAACTTCATCTGTACAATGGGGATAATATTGATGATGCCTTAGAGTTTTTTGTGAGGATCAAATGAGATAATCTATGTAAAGTACTTTGTAAATATTAGAAGTGCTAGATAAGCCCTTATTGCTGAAATTATTATTATTATTAGCAATAATAATAATAATATAATTATATAGACCACTTTGCAAGTTATATACTTAAACCATGTTCTGATCTCTGGGATTGCCCAGAATAAACCTAATTCTAATTCTTCTTCAAAGAAGTTAATCAATTCTAAGAGGTAAGAGGAGAAACCATTATATTCCAGACATTTGGGAGAGCCTGTCCCAGAAAAAAAAATAAAAAAAAAACAGTTTGTCAGCTATACAAATATAGATTTAAGGGAAGAGGCTAGAAACTTGAGACTATTAGACCTATAAAATAATCCAGGTAAAAGATTTCTTGGTTCATGGACCATTTGCAAGGGGACAATTGTGTGGATGGACAAAAAGAAGACTGATAGTTGAGGATTTGATGAGTTTGAATGATAAATTTGAGCAAATGATTAGGTGTGGGAAATAATAAAGATGCAGTCAAGTCATGTAGCTATTGCCAAGTTATGAGTATGACCATTAATATTTAGGAAATTAGCCTATAGAAAAAAGATGAAAAATGTAAATAATGTAAAATACATTTTTAAATGTCTTGTGGGTACATTTTTGTGGACCAGTTGTTTAAAAAAATCTATCAACACATCCTTAAAGGTAAAGCAGAATGAAGAGCTGAAGATGACTATGAAATTGTAAAGGAAACCTGGGTGATTTCAAAGATTGTTTCCTAACTAGAAATAGAGAACTTTATTAAAGGAAAATGTTTTGTTGGGGATAATAATGAACTACATTTTAGAAAGGAAGAATTTAAGACACTGACAAGATATCCAGAGATGCATAGTAAATATCTGGAGACATAGGAATGGGTTACAAAGGAGATAGAAGGAATGCAGAAAGACAGATAGATAGATACATACATACATACATACATACATACATAGATATATACATAGATACATAGATGCATATATAGATAGATATATGGATAGACAGACAGATAGACAGACAGATAGATAGATAGATAGATAGATAGATAGATAGATAGATAGATAGATAGATAGATGGATAGATGGATAGAGGGATAGATAGGTAGATAGATATCACTGTTGCTTAGTGATGTGCATCTTTTTATGTCCCCATTTGGGATTTTCTTGGAAAAGATATTGGAGTGACTTGCAATTTCCTTTTCCAATTCATTTTACAAGTGAGGAGACTGAAACAAACACAGTTCAATGACTTTCCCAGGGCCAAATGCTTTGTAAATGTGTGAGGACAGATTCAAACCTAGGAAAACAAGTCTCCCTGATTCTAGACCTGGTACTCTATCTACTGTCACTTGATAGAGAGATAGATTTATATGTGGTAGTCATCTGTACAGAAATGACTATTTAAGCCATAGAAAGCAAATGAAATTCATATCGGGATTAAAAAACAAAAAATGCTTGAAAACAAGCATTAGGAGCAAGTCATTCTGAGGAAATAGGAGATAAAGTCCCAAAAAAAGAAAACTGAAAAGTCACAGACTGGAAATTACCATAGCAATGATCCAGACTCAATAAGATTAAATATTAACAGCTGACATTGAGCAATGTGACTCCTATTATGAATGCTGACCATGCCACTCCTGATCTGCACAGAGGTGATTTATCAACAGAGATATAGTAAGTGACTTCTATGCACCAGGCACTATTCTGGGAATACAAAAACTCAAATACAAATAGTCCTTCTCCCCCAAAAGCTTATATCTTACTAGTAGAACAGTAGAGAAAAGGAGGAGATAAACATTTATTAAGGAAGAATAGTCACTGCTTCAGAGTAAGAGAATGGGATTGGAATTGTCCTGTATGAATCCAAGATCAGTTTGATTCTTTCTATAACTTATCCTCACAGCTCTCACTATCCTAAACACTGGACTTTGCACCCTCTAAAGTTTTCCAGATTTTGGCGAAGAATTGCTGGGCTAATCTATGGATGCTAAAACACAAGCCAGCAATAATTGGCAGAGAACTGAAAGATATCTAGATGGAGGGTACTAGCAATTGGTAAAGAGGTCTGTAAAAGCCCTAATTCCTAGCCTAGGAAGTACCATTTGTGGACAAAGTCTCCTAAGCATAATTGTGAATATTAGATTCTTTGGTATCCTATCAGATGGTGCTGATCCAAGAACTACTCTACAAAGTGATATGGAATGCATGTGTGTATGTGTACATGCATACAACCTAGAAAATAAGCTGATAATAGCATCATGGAAGGACTGAAATTTAATGTGGTCCCCCAACTTCCCAGAGAGAAGGGAGAGAAGAAAGAAATTCCCTCCTTCATCCTCATGAAGAGTTCTTCCCAATTATCTACTCTTCCAATCACTCCCACCATCATAAATGTTGGAGGTAAGCTATAAAATCCAGTGGACTCCTCACTTAACATCCACTTGCATCAGTTTCCTCAATAGTAAAATGAGATCAATAACAGTACTAAGTTTCTCATAAAGAGGTCATATTGAGATAACACAAAGGTATTTTCAAACCTTAAAACCCTGTGAAATGCTAGAAGATTACTATCTGTATGTTGTTCCTTCAAACTCAGAAATACTGACTGGAGGAAAAGGCATCTGGTTTCAGGGGAGGAAAGAAGGAATAGGGATGGTGGAGTCAGAACAAGCTGAGGCAGATCCTAGAACTAATACTTCTTAACTTGAGGATGATAGAACATATCTTTCCCTTTCTGGGTGTCAGTCTCCTCTTCCATAAAATGAATATAACACTCAGAGTGGTAATAATAAAAAGGTTTTTTGTTTGTTCGCTTGCTTGTTTGCTTGTTGTTATTGTTTGTAAACCTTAAGAGGTCACAAAAGTTTGGGTTACTATTGTCAAAGAGAAAAGCAGACTACCCTTTGATCCAGCCATAGCACTGCTGGGTCTGTACCCCAAAGAGATAATGGAGAAAAAGACTTGTACAAGAATATTCATAGCTGCGCTCTTTGTCGTGGCCAAAAATTGGAAAATGAGGGGATGCCCATCAATTGGGGAATGACTGAACAAATTGTGGTATATATTATTGATGGAATACTGTTGTGCTCAAAGGAATAATAAAGTGGAGGAATTCCATGGAGACTGAAACAACCTCCAGGAAGTGATGCAGAGCGAGAGGAGCAGAACCAGGAGACCATTGAACACAGAGCTTGATACTCTGTGGTATAATCGAACGTAATGGACTTCTCCATTAGTGGCAGCGTAATGTCCCTGAACAATCTGCAGGGATCTAGGAGAAAAAACACTATTCATAAGCAGAGGACAAACTGTGGGAGTAGAAACACCGAGGAAAAGCAACTGCCTGACTACAGCAGTTGAGGAGAGACTCTAAAACGAACACTCTAATGCAAATATTAACAACACGGCAATGGGTTCGAATCAAAAACACATGTGATACCCAGTGGAATCACACATCTGCTACGGGGGGTGGGGGGAGGAAAAGAAAATTATCTTTGTCTTTAATGAATAATGCATGGAAATGATCAAATAAAATATTATAAAATTTTTAAAAAAAAGAAAAAAAAGAAAATTGAACCTAAAAAAAAGAAAAAGAAAAAAGATAAAAGCAGACTTCTGGTGATGAAGCCAAGATGGCAGAGTAGATCAGATTAGCTGTGAGCCATCATGAGAACCCTCTCAAACTAATATCAAAATGTTGTCATAAAACTGTATTTACAGTAGTAAAAGAATCAACAAAGAGACAGAGTGAAACAATTTTTAAGAAAAGAAAAACCCAAGAGTTAGGCAGAGAACATATGGGGCACTGAGGTGAGAGGGGAGCAAAATCAGCAATAGACTATAGCAAAGAGTGAAGAAAAAGTCAAGAGCAAGTCATACCTACCCACCCTACATCTGCTGTTCAAGTTTGAGAACCTGAGCCCCCCCCCAAAAAAAATCCCAAAATAATCCAGACCCTGAGACCCTGCCTGGGCAAATAGTGATACAAACCAAGCCACACCCCTTGAAATGTCAAAGCTGTGAAGAAGCCCATAGTCCCAAACCAGGGCATTCTGTGTTGAAGTGGGCTAATCCATGTGAGCCCAGAGCAAAGCCAGGAGTCTGAGTCTGGGCTTGGTATGAGGACATAGTTCACAATTTGGGGTGGCTCTTAGAGCTGGGGAGGGGGGCTGGATTTTTCTGCCTGGAGCTTGGGATGGGGCTCTAGATGTGTCAAGGAAGTGTTTCCCCTCCCCCTCCTGAGGAACTTTACCTGTCTATCAAACATTCCTGACATAGCAGAGTTGCACCAAGGTTGTGTCTGTGTATGTTCTGTATGTCAATAAAAGTCAAGGTTGGGGGCTGCTCAGAGGTGAACCATGGGAGAATTAAAAGGGAGAACAGAGAAGAGACAGAGCAGGCAGGTGAGGGAAGGAATGAGGAAGAGACTGGCAGGCTAGGCACCATATGGTCAGGTTACTTACAGGAACATTGTCTACCCTTCCATAAACTTTATAAAATATATATCTGGGTAGAAAATATTATTTTTAATTATTACACAGGATGGGACACTCAAGGGTATGCCTGATTAGAACAAGCACACGGTAAGATCCAAAACTTACACCTAAGTCCAAGGCTACAATTTAAGTAGTTCCTTACCTGATCAACATCAAAGTATGACCAAAAGCTTATAACTAAGCCTGACAAGTCTTTGAGTTATCAGAATCTCAAGGGTCAATTGAATCATCCAGGGGAGGGGGTTCTCAGTGCTCTCAGCCCTCAGACCATTGCATCATCCTCAAAAAAACTGAAAGTAATAAAAAAAAAATAAGCTGAATGTAGCATTAAGGAAAAACTGAAGTTTAAGAGGGTATGCCAACTTCCCAGAAAATAGAGCCAATATATAATTATATAGGAAAAATGAACACACAACAAAAAAAGCACCTAACAAAAGAATTTTTATGGAGACAAAGAGCAAGGTATAGACACAGAAGGGGTCAGTGAAAGCAAAGAAAACACATACAAAGTCCAAAAGGAAAATATGGATTGGACATAGATTCTGGAAAAGCTCAAAAAAGATTTTTAAAACCAATTAAGAGATGCTGAGGAAAAGTGGGCAAGAGAAATGAAAGTGATGCAAGGAGAAATGAAAGTTATGTAAAAAGAAATGAGCCAATTGAAAAAGGAGAACCAAAAGCTGACAGAGGAAAAACAGGTTTTAAAAATCAGAATTGACCATCTAGAAAGTAATTATTTCATGAGAAATCAAGAAACAACAATGCAGAATGAAATGAATAAAAAAGTGGAAAAATAAAATATCTTATTGAAAAAATAACTGACCAGGAAAATAGATCTAGGAGAGACAGTTTGAGAATTATTGGACTATCTGAAAACCATAATCAAGAAAACCTTGGATATCATATTACCAGAAATCATCAAAGAAAACTGCCCAGAGATTCTCAAACAGAAAATAAAACTGAAATTAAAAGAATTCACAGATTGCCTCCAGAAAGAAATCCTGAAATGACAACTTCCATGAATGCAATAGCTAACTTCAAGAATCACCAAGCCAGGGAGAAAATATTGCAAATAGCCAGAAAGAACCCATTTAAATACCATATGGCTTCTACATTAAAGGATCAGAAGGAATGGAATATAATAGTCAGGAAGGTGAAAGATCTGGGTTTACAACTCAGAATCAACTATCCTACAAAACTGAGTTTATTCTTTCAGGGGGGAAAAAGACTTTTAAAAAGATAAAAGACTTCCAAGCATTCCTGAGGAATAAGCCAAACATAAACAAAAACATTTGAAGTCCCAATGTGAGACACAAGAGAAGTCCAAAAAGGTAAATAAGAAAGAAAATATAAGGGACTCATGAGGTCAAAATGTTTATATGTCTACGTGGAAAGAAGATATCTGTAATTCTCAAAAATTACTCTGAGTAGTAGAGAAGATAGAAAGAATTTACTCAGAAAGAGGGTAGGGAAGTAAGCTGATTATGATGATATGATATATATGGTGATATATGATGATTTGATATGTATGCAAATGTATTTATGATATGTATGCATATGAATAGTATCTAAAAATTCAAGAGGTGTAAGAGAGGGTGGCACTGAGAGAAAAGGGAAGGGAAAGAGATAGTGGCGTAAATTATATAATATAAAGAGGCATAAAAAACCATTATAGAGAAGGGAAGATAAGGGTGGTGACAGGCAATGCTTTAACTTTACTCTCATTGTAACTGGCTCCGAGAGGGAAAAACAAGTATACTCAGTGGGGTATAGAATTCTATCTCACCCTACAGAGAAGTAGAAGAAAAATAAGACCAGTGAAACAGGAGGTAATTAGAGGCAGGGGAAAATGGAGTGTGGTGACAAAAAGCAAAATACTGGTGAGAAGGAACAGAGTGAAAGGGAATAGAGCAGGCAAAAATGAATGATATGGAAAATAGGTATGTGATAACATTTGTATAACCCAGTGGAAGCGCTTATTGGATCTAGGAGTGGAAAGGGAAGAGGGGAGGGAAAGAAAATGAATCATGCAAAGATGGAAAATATTTAATTTTTTTAATTTAAAAAATAAACAGATAAAAGCAGCATGTCATATTTGAAGTCAGGAAAACATGAATTCAAATCCTGCCTCTGACTCTTCCTAGCTGTGTGATTCTGGGCAAGTCACTTAAACCACCTCAGGCTATTTTCCTCTTCAGTTAAGTATAGATGAGAATAGCAATTATCTCACAGGGCTGAGATAATATTTGTAAATCAATTTGCAATCTTCAAAATACTATATAAATTCTAGCTATTATTATTATGTTTGGCTTGTGTTTAGCGCTGAAGGTATACAATCAAAGAATCACATGCATTAAATACTGAGCAATGGTATACTTTCCACCCAAAGCATTACTTGTGTGTGCAGATATATTCGCTAAGGATGTTTCTATGACTGGGCCTTGGCAATAAATATATTAGTTTCCTAGATAGCCCCTGAGCCACCCCCAGAACGCTTCTTCCTCATACACACTTCCAGGCCGATCATGGAGTTAGTCCCTTGCAAATAGCTCTCCCACGTCACATCTGCTTAGTTCCTGAGATGTGTCGTGGGAGAGCTATGAAGAAAATTGTTTATAAGGGAGACCAAGGGACTGCTTGCTCTTTCTTATGGCTGGAGCTTGGAACCTGAAGGAACCTCTGTCAGTGGTGAGCTTCAGTTAATCAAATGGCAAATAGGAGAGTAAGCTCATCAGCTCTCTACTTCTTCCCTACATTTCCCTCTTTACTATCACTACTTTAATGTAATAACACTACTAAAGCTACTAGCAGCCTCACAATTTAATTTTAACTATTGCACTTGACCATTGGCAAAGGGAGTGGTGAAAAATGGTCCAGTCTTCTTCTCTAAGGACTTCGGAGGCACACTAGTACAGAGCTACTCAACGTTCTGGTGTCTGGGAAGCCTAGGTCAGCTTTTTTCAATTAAAACAAATAACCGCCTTGATATTCTTGATTTTACTCCTCAGGGTAATTTTTTCTGCTTTTTTTCTAGCTCTCCGAAATATTTTTGGTAGTTTGATTGGTATGGCACTGGATAGATTTGTGCACTTAGGCAGAATCATTATTTTGTTATATCTGACTTTACTTTTGTGAAAAATGTTTTGTAATTTTTCCATATATTACCTGGGTTTATTTTGACAGGCAGATCCCCAGGTATTTTATATCATCTATATTCATTTTACATGAGATTTCTCTTTCTATTGCTTACTTTAGGACTTTGTTAGTAGTATATAGAAATACTTATGATATATGGATATTTTTTACTATCATGCAATTTTGCTAAAGTTGATGTTTCCATTAGTTTTTGTTATTGTTGTTGATTCTCTACATATACCATCACACAGTCTGCAAAAAGTGATAATTTGTTTCCTCACTGCCTATTCTAAATCTGAATTTTGATGCTTGTTACTCCGCCATCTTTGTTCCTTGAAGAGGAAGTACCTCCATGCAAGTCAAGTGATATCACCAGTGATGTTATTTGTACCTCTTTGACTGCCACCAATGACAGGGCACCATGGCACAAACATGAAGGTGAGACAAAGTGGAGAGGTTCTGTTTGGGGAATAAGATAGTAGTGAAAACAATGGCCAGTGACTGTGGAGATTTGATTCTGTCTGTGTTTGGGCAGAAGGATGAAAGTAGAGGCTGGTGCACTCTGCCTCTATCTTAAGCCATAGAGAGATAGGGATTGCTAATGTGAGTCAAGGTGCCAGTACTATCACCTAACAGCACTGCTATGCAAGATTATTTTATGTTCAACTTTAACCTCTCTCCTGACTTCTAGTCTCACATCTTCAACTGCCTATGAGGCATCTAAAATTATATTGTCTTATATTATTTTAAACTCACCATGTCCCAAACTGGACCCTTTCTTCCTTGCCACAAATCTTCACATGTCCTCTCTATTTCTATTGATCATATCACTTTCCTTATACTCTCCTTGGTTCTAAACCTATATGATATCTTCAACTTGTCACTCCTTCTGATCTCATATCCAATCAACTGTGAAATCCTATGATATCTATCTTCATGACTTCTCTCAAATGCCCCTTCTTCTATCTTCAGACACTGTAACCACCCTGGCGTAGGCTTTTATTGCTTAACACCTGAATGACTGCAACAGACTTTTGGTTGGTCTCTCTGCCTCCAGAATCTTCTCCACTCTATAATGTCCTTAAAGTGATGATCCATGTTAATTTCCTCTACCCCATTCAGTAAACTCCAGTGGATCCCTCATGATCACCTTCATGATCAAATATGATATGTTATGTTTGGCTTTTATATTCCTTCATATCTGTATCCCTTCATGCATTGGCAGATTTCTTATACCTTGCTCCCTTTCACATTCTATAAAGTTCAATGGTGCGAGCCTCCTTGCTATTCCTTTCACAGGATAGTCCATTTTCAAACTCTGAAACTTTTTCCTGCCTGTCCTCATGCCTAAAATCTGTCCCTCATCATTTGTATCTCCTGCCTTCTCTGCATTTCTTCATGTAATTCTCAGCTAAAGTTCCCTTCTCTTCAAGAAGTCTTTCCCAATCCTTCTTGGCCTTCAGGTTTTTCCTCTGACATTATGGCCAGTTTATTGCATATCCTTTCCTGTTTATATAGAGTTTATTGCAAGTATGTAAAAAGTATAACTTGTTCTGGTCCCCTGACCGGCTTTTCTCTTTTAATCATTGTAGTAAGTTAATTTCTGAGTAGTCAGGATAAAGTGGCAGCATCAGGTAGTAAGATGGCAAAGGGGAACCTTCAGTCTCACATAAACTGTCCAAAAGATCAAAGAAACAAATTCACAAATTATCTCAGCTATTAAGCAACAACTTCATCCTGATAGTATGTGCTCAATCAGGGGAAGCCATTTGGTCTTTGTTGTTATGGCCTTTAAATCCTATGATGTGTAAATCTCAAAGTTCCAGACATCTAGAGTAACTTTGAGATTAAGTAGATAATTTAACTTTAAAAATTTGCAGACAACTTAGAGGTGATTTATATGTGTTATTGAACTAATGCCAAGGTAGCCCAGAGAAGAGTTAGTCTATGTGCCAAAAAAGACCATAAAAAGGAGACCACAAGCTCTTATTCATCTCCACCCCAGACTAACCCTCTTCTATCTCCATGGGATCCACACTTCCCAGTATTTCCAACTTTAATCCCTAATTGTAAGTTATTATCTCTGCCTATATTCTATTATCATTACCTTATAAAATGTAAATTCCTTGAGTCTAGAATTATTACATTTCATGTTTTTTTTATATTCAAGGCTAGGCAGTCTTTTGAATTTAGTAGGTACATAAATGCTTGTTGAATGACTAGATTGATATCAAAGGTACTTTGTAAACTTCAAACCATTATAGACACTGGGAGACTCTTATCATTCTCACCAACCATCATTACTCATGGCCCATGGGACCCAGAGCATTTTGATTTGACCATTTCTCACACAATCTCACACCTTCTCTCATGTAACTCAAGCCATGCTATTTCTTAACATTGTCTGGGTTTGTCTCATAACAGCCACCAAACTAGAACTCCTTTGAGTCTAAAGGCCAAGATCTCTATCCCTAAATTCGAACCCAATGTCCACCCTCAAGTTATAGGTCTGCTTCATAAATGTGTTTTGAATTGAATTAAAGAAAATATTACGTGTAAGGTATTTGACTATATAGTTAAAAATAGGTTGAGTTTGGCTCAGACACTGTACTTATGTCTTCAGGATGATTTCCAAGTCAATACAGACAGCCGGAAGAGGGAGAATTTGGCTAGATTTTTGCTTTTTGCATGGAAAGCTTTTACCCTACACTCCTTTGTGTATTAAAAATAAAAGACAAATGAAATATGCTATGTAGTTTAACTGTAGGAATGTCCCTTTTTCTCCACTCACTCACCACTTAGATCAAGCCTTCGTCACCTCTCACTTGGATTGTTCCAGCCACCTCCTAATTGGTCTCTTTGCTTCCATATTCCAACTTCCCCAATCCATCCTTCACAAAAATGCCAAGGTGATGTTTGTAATGGGCAGACCTAACCATGTCACTCTCCTCATCAAAGAAGTCTCATTGTGAGTCAGTCAATAAGCATTTTATTAAGCATTTATTATGTGCTAGGCATGCTGCTAAACCCTAGGGATACAAAGATTTGGGAAGGGAAAGCCCTTGCCCTAAGAGTATAATTCTAATAGGGGAAGACAACATATATATAACAAGGAAATGTTCAAGATACATACTGAAATGGTGAAAGTAATTTGAAAGCATAAGGTATTACCAACTGGGTGGATAGGAAAAGACATTCTGAACATGAGAGCGCTAAAGGGGAATCTTGGACAAAGTTAGTGAAACACAACAGAGCAGATGTGGCAAAGCGTCCCTTCCATGGATGATGATCAATATAAAGGCCATGACATTCCAGGAACTCAGGTAGCCAGTGTAGCTGGTTCTAAATGTTAATGGAGGATAGTGAGATGAAAGGTGTCTAAAAGGTAGAAAGGAAAAAGGTTATCATGAGCTTTCAATGACAAATTTAGAACTTTTTTTAAAAATTTAGTGCTAGAGCTGGGTCTGTACCCCAAAGAGATAATGGACAAAAAGACTTGTACAAGAATATTCATAGCTGCTCTCTTTGTGGTGGCCAAAAACTGGAAAACGGGGGCATGCCCATCAATTGGGGAATGGCTGAGCACATTGTGGTATCTGTTGGTGATGGAATACTATTGTGCTAAAAGGAATAATAAAGTGGAGGAATTCCATGGAGACTGGAACAACCTCCAGGAAGTGATGCAGAGCGAGAGGAGCAGAACCAGGAGAACATTGTACACAGAGACTAACACACTGTGGTATAATCGAACGTAATGGACTTCTCCATTAGTGGCGGTGTAATGTCCCTGAACAACTTGCAGGGATCCAGGAGAAAAAAAAAAACACTATTCATAAGCAAAGGATAAACTGATGGAGTAAAAACACCGAGGAAAAGCAACTGCCTGACTACAGTGGTTGAGGGGACATGACAGAGGAGAGACTCTAAATGAACACTCTAATGCAAATATTATCAACATAGCAATGGGTTCAAATCAAGAAAACATGTAATGCCCAGTGGATTTATGTGCCGGCTATGGAGGGTGGGGGGGGAGGAAAAGAAAATGATCTATGTCTTTAATGAATAATGCTTGGAAATGATCAAATAAAATATTTTTAAAAGTTCATATCAAAAAAAATTAGTGCTAGAAATTAGTGTGGAACTCAATAAGAAGGGAGAGGGCATAATAACTTTAGGGAAAAAATCACCTTGTCCTCTGAATAAAAGTTGGGTTAATATAGCTTCTAGGATACCATATAAATCCATTTCAGTGGCCCAGAAGAGATATATGATGAAGGCTCATCAAATTATGGTCATGAGATTATATTAGAAAGAAGGTATATACAAGAGATATTATCAAGATAAGAGACAAAAAGATTTAGCAGTGGGTTAGATTTATAAGGTGAAAGAGGTTGGAGAGTTAAGGATGAAATGAAGCTTATAAACTTATGAGATTGAGAAGATGGTGATGGCATCAACAGTAATATGGGTGAGAGAAATTAGAAGACAAGAAGATAATGAGTTTTAGGCATATCAAGTTACATATTTAATATCCAGTTTTAAATATTCAAGAAGCAGGTGGAGTTCAATGGCTGTAACTCAGTAGAAAAATGGGGGTTGGACATATAAATCTGGAATTTATCTGTATAGAGAGGATAATTGAATTCAAGGTAGCTGATGAGATGTCCAAGTGTCAAAGCATATGTCAAAAGCTAAAAGAACAATCAAACTCTGGGAGGAAGCCCATGATTTGATGTATTGGCATGTATAAAAATTCTCAAAGAATACTGAACATTGGTCACCCAGATCAGATAACAAGGAGGGAGCAGTGTCATAAAAACATGAAAAAAGAGAATAATCAGAAGGAAAATGTGTCAAACAGTATTTAACATTGCAAAGCATTTATTGAGGGATGGAATTGAGTAAAGTATATTAGATATGTCAATGAAGATCTCTAACCCTAACCACTCACAAGTGCTGACCCTTATCTCCACATAACTAGGCTATTGCAATAACCATCTGGTTGGTCCACCTTCCTCAGATCTCTTCCCACTGCAATCCACCCTCTGTTCACCAAAATGATATACCTTCAGGTCAGATCATGTTGCCCCCTTTCCCCATTCCCCCTACTTTTTCAAGCTTCTTACACCTAATATCCTGTCCAATACTCTTCAGTACAGTGAAACTGGCCTCCTTGTTTCACATAGAAGGCATTTTGCCTCTTACAAATGGGCATAATCTCTAATTGTCCTCCATGCCTAGAATGTTGCCTTTACCTCTGCACATTGACTTCTTTGGCTTTCTCTAAGTTCAGTCTAAAATCTTATCATGTACAATAAGCTTTCCCCAATCTCTCTGAATTCTAGTGCTTTATGTCTGTTATTTATTTTCTATTTAATCTAAAAAGAGTTTGTTTGTGTTTTATTTGATTTTGTGTCATTCCCTTCATTAGGTTTGAGCTCCTTGAGTGCAGGGACTGTCTTTGGCTTCTTTCAGTATCCTTAATACTCAATAGAGTATATAGGTTAAATAGGAAATCAAAAACAAAAGGAAAGTCTGGAGTCAGGACTTAACTTTCTTTGCTCCTATAGGCCCTCACACACCTACTAGCTGTGTGACCCTGGACAAGTAACTTAACCTCATTGGCCTCTATTTCCTCATCTCAAAAATGAGCTAGAGAAGGAAACAACAAGCCAGTCTAGTATTTTTGACAAGAAAATACCAAATGGGCTCATGAAAAGTCAGACAGAACTGAAAATAAAGATTGAATGTTTGTATGCAATGAGAATCCAGTTGAAAGTAAATAACTTCCATTTAGAGTTGACCCAATCAGCACAGGTTAATGTTTTCCTCCAATTCCATAACATGAATAGGAGTAGAAAAGGCAGATGGTAGAAGTAGAACTAACTCAACAATGGGGATTGGTAAAGTCTACTCAGTCAGGATCAAGGAAGCAAGGAAATCAAACATAAAGAAGAATAATGAGTTGAGTTTGTTCAACTAGGGGTAGAAAAGGAGGCAAATGGGACTGGTTCAGGAATGATGATCTGGGAAAGAGCTGAAGGGTAGGAGGAATTGGGGACACAATGAGAATGAAGAAGGACAGAGGGAGGGACCATCAGGTAAAGAGAAATAGAAAATGAGGAAAAAATTATGATCACATAAAGGAATTTCTGAGTTCAGGAACACAGTATTGTGAAACTTAAGGGTATTGGTGGCTGAGGTTTGAATAGAGAAGTTGGGGATTGATTTATTGCCTCTAGATCAAATACAATCTTCTTTGTTTGACATTGAACCTCATTTAGAATCTAGTCTCATGTTTCTTTTCTAGGACTATCATATATCTCTATCAATGTAGCAGCTAGGTGGAACAGTGGAGAAAGCACCAGGCCTAGGGTCAGGAGGACCTGAGTTCAAATGCAGGATTGGAGATTTACTAGCTGTGGGACTTTAGACAAGTAACTTAACCATGCTTGCCTCAATTTGTTCACCTATAAAATTATCTCTAGAAGGAAATGCTAAATAAACCCTATAGTATCTTTGCTAAGAAAAGTCCAAATTTTGTTATAAAGTCTTGGATATTTTAGAGACAAATGAACAACAAAAACTCATTCCTAGCTCTGATTGACCTCACCTTCATCTCCTTCCATACCTATATCCCCAGGAATCACTTTTTTTAAGGATGGGTTCTAGGTCCCCTTCCTACAAAGGTCATCTCTAGAATGCCTTGGTTATTAATATTCTCTCTTTCCCCAGACAATATCTATATGTTCATTTGTTGCTTCCTTCTTAGCACTTCTTCCCTTCTCTCTCCCTCTCCCAGTTCCTTGAGAGCAGAAACTGTTTAGTCTTCATCTGTATATCCACAGTAACTAACAGAGACCCTGGTTTATTGGGTTACTTGATTCCAAGTGGAAGCATTCAAAAGTCATTTTGACAGATTCCAAAGACTGTCAGAACACACCACTGTGAATTATATGAGCAAAACTCAGGATTTTGGAGAGATGTACCTTGTCACCTATGTTATGGATTGGGAGACTTCAAAAGAGTTTCCTAGCCCTTAATTCTGGGGACAATCCTTCCTTGTTACTAGGTCTTTTGTTTTGAAATTTATGTCTAAAAACAAAAACACCCTTCAAAAAATCCACTTCTAATAAGCAGAAAACCAAAGCAGATATTTGGATGTTTGCTTTCTGAAGTTTCTTGGGAAACCATGGGGCTATTTGGCAAAGATCCCTTGCCAGCATGGGGAGTCTGGCATTGCGTAATACCATTTAATGCCTTTTTGAAGTCTCTGCCTCTCCACTGAATGGCTCAGTTAGGTCTCTTTAGTCTGGAACCTCTTACTCCCTCCTCACAGCCTTCCATCTCACCTGATTTGCACTGACCATTCCATACTGGTCTGTCTGTAGAGGAATACTGGATACTATACTTGATCTTCGCCAAAAGGCCAGGAAGCTATTATAGGAGGACACTGGAACTGGTGGGCCATATACTTTTCCTCTTTCTAATTTTCTTCTAAACTTTCAAGATGTTAAGAATGCCAAAGGAGAATGTTATGAATTCTCATGTGAGCTAAACTTAAACATTAACTTTAAAAGCCACTTCTCAAGCTTTCCACCATCTACTCCTATACCCAAACACACAAGTGGTTGGTAGGAGTGTTCTTATGTACATTACCAGTGACTTTAACCCAAATTTGTATGGAATTCTTCCACTTCCTATTCAAATTTTGACTAAAATAACTTCCTTTTGGACTGTAACATGAATTCATGACCCCTAAAATAACCTGTAAAAATGATGGCTAGGTCTAGATAAGTATCCCATTTCTGCGAAGTATGAATGGGGGAGATTTGAATCCTCATCCTATCAAAATTTGTATTTTTGGAGTCTCCCTTAATGGAAGTGAGCCAACTCTCCCCCCACAGTGGTAAAATGGAGCTGAGGGCAGGGAGAGGAAGATCCTAGTCAGTGGAACACCTTTGAATCACACCTAAGCAAGACCTAGAGGTACTTCAGAGATGTTGCTTTCAACTCTAACCCTAATTCTGAACTTGTCTCCTTCCAAAAGTGAAGAAGGGGAAGCACTTGTCTAGCTCCATGGGAGGAAATTCCTGTAATTGAAATGCTAGACCCAAATGCTAGGCCATTTTCTAATTATACTTTCTTAAGCATTAATTTAAAAATGAACCAATCCCAAGCTACTTAAAGGCTGCCACTGACCCACTCATTCCCTTTCTAGAAAGAAAAGAGGTAGGCTAAATTATACATGAAGAAGAGAGTCAGATCAATGCTAAGAGGCTCACATTTGATAAGCAGCAAAGAGACTGCACATTCTTCCTCCATCACTGATCTTGCATCAGATTATTAAACTGAGGCAAGCTTTCCCCCCAAAAAAAGTTGGCATTTTTTTGTCTCTTACATTTTTATTTAACACCCACACACCCACACACACACACACATACCTAATGAGCCACTGCTAGCACTCCTGATTGGCAAGCACTCTGGATTTTGTGGGGACCTGCCCAGGGAGCCTGGCTGAGTAGGAGATTAGTTTAATCCCTCCACAAGCTTCCCAGCTCTGATGAAGGTAGACTGAGTGGGAGGGACAACAGGGAGCACTGGAAAGATAGAGGGGCAGAGGAAAGTTTCCTGTTCCCCATTGCCAGAGCTCATTTTGTCCACAAGCTAAACTTGAATAGTCAGGGAATAGGAGAAAAGAAGAAATTTAAAATTGGGTGTCCTAGTGGCTGGGGGTAGGGAGTAGAGGTAGAGAATCTCTTCTGGAGTTCATTGGAGATGGAGAGATTCCAAGCCCTGGGGGCAGCTAACAAATGACAAGGAAAGAAAGGGGGAAGAAGAGCAGAATGATGATTAGAAATAAAAAAGGAAACTGAAAAGAGAAAATGAGAAAGGAATTTTTAAGTAAGTCTGGGAGGTTGGAGGAAAAAAGACTGACATTCTATCTTTACTGCTGATTAAGGAATACTGCTGAGGTATCTGAGAAAGGGTTCCTACAGAGGGTGGCTCTTATTCACCAAGGGATCTTAGAGGAACCTGAGCCCTTTCTCCAATCTCTGTGACTGACAGAAGAGCAAGACCCCCCCCCTCAGACACACACACACACACACACACACACACACACACACACACACACACACACACTTTTGCTGTTAAAATTTGTGATCATTTGGTCATTTTATCATTTTAGTCAGTATAGACTTCTGTGTCTTTGTGTCTTCAGGTAGGAAGAGAGTGGAATAAAAGATCATATATTTAGAGCTGAAGAAAAAACAAATTAATTGAACCCCTTTTGTTGTCAAGAGATGAAACTGATGCTCCAAGGACAATGGATTATGGGAAGGTCTATAGTTAGTAAAAAGCAGAATGAGAAATCAAACCTCTTTCCTCTGAATTGAAGTGACAGTTATTGTCATGAACCTACAGTCTCTATTTCCAGATTCACATCCAAAATCTACTACTGAGAAATGCTAAAAAGTGAAGATAGAAATGGAATGTTTTTTAAAATAGAGACTCTACTCTGAAGAACTGTTTGAAGTCTCTAAATTAAGACAGTTCTCCACCTCACTGCTCTACCTCACTACTGCAGGATAGAAGCTGAGTATGGCCCATGCTGAATCTGAATGAATTCTTCATGTTTCATTGGAAGTTAAGCATTCACTTATGGCCATGGAGAAATGCCCCACCCAGTGCCACATGGATCAGCAGGTGAAAAGAAACAGTAATTCCATATTCCAGCAAGTGTGCCAGTGTTTCCAAGCTATTGGACCCCACATTCTGTCAGACACAATATTAATGATCATTTCTGAGAGTGTGTGTTTCTTGGCTCACACTAGAGGATTCAAATGTCATTTTGAGAGATTCCCCAGCATGTGTGCATTTTGGCCCAGATCATCAGCCCACAGATCTGGAAGTGAGCCGAGAGGTCTTTTACTCTTTCCTGACTGATTCTCTTTCCCACTTCTCCCTCAATGGCAACTCTATACTTTCCACATACCTTTATTCCTATCTCACCACTCCACTTCCAGGTGGCCTCATACTTAACTGAGAAAATAGAGGCCATTTCTAAGGGACAGAAAGGAGGATCAGTGAAATAGACTTGGGAAACGTGACCTTAGCAAGACAGTCTATGACAAGCCCAAAGATCCCAGCTTTTGGGACAAAAATCCACTATTTGATTAAAAAAACTGCTGGGAAAATTGGAAGACAGTGTGGGAGAGATTAGGTTTGGATAAACATCTCACACCCTTCACCAAGATAAACTCAGAATAAAAAGATTTGAACACAAAGAAGGAAACTATAAGTAAATTATGTGAACTCAGAACACAGAATGTCAGACCTTTGGGAAAGGAAATAATTTTAAACCAAGAAAGACTTAGAAAAAAGTCACAAAATGTAAAATAAATAATTTTGATTACATCAAATTAAAAAGGTTTTGTTCAAACAAAACCAATGTAACCAAAATTAGAAGGGAAGTAACAAATTGGGAAACAATCTTCATAACAAAAATCTCTGACAAAGGTCTAATTACTCAAATTTACAAAGAGCTAAATCAATTCTACAAAAAAAAAATCAAGCCATTCTCCAATTGATTAAGTGTACTAAATATCTTATAATCAGAGAGATGCAAATCAAAACAACTCTGAGGTATCACCTCACACCTAGCAGATTGGCTCTCATGACAGAAACAGAAAGTAATGATTGCTGGAGGAGATGTGGCAAAGTCGGACATTAATGCATTGCTGGTGGAGTTGTGAATTGATCCAACCATTCTGGAGGGCAATTTGGAACTATGCCCAAAGGGCAATAAAAGACTGCCTGCCCTTTGACCCAGCCATAGTACTGCTGGATTTGTACCCCCAAAGAGATATTAAGGAAAAAGATAAGTACAAGAATATTCATAGCTGCACTCTTTGTGGTGATAAAAAAAATTGGAAAATGAGGGGATGCCCTTCAATTGGGGAATGGCTGAGCAAATTGTGGTATCTGTTGGTGATGGAGTACTATTGTGCTCAAAGGAATAATGAAGTGGAGAAATACCATGGGAACTAGAATGACCTTCAGGAATTGATGCAGAGCAAAAGGAGCAGAACCAGGAGAACATTGTACACAGAGACTGATACACTGTGGTACAATCGAATATAATTAACTTCTCCATTAGTGGCAATGCAGTGATCCTGAACAACCCTGAGGGATCTATGAGAAAGAACACTATCCACATTCAGAGGGAAAACTGGGAAAACTGTGGGAGTAGAAACACAGAAGAAAAACAACTGTTTGATCACATCGGTAGATGGAGATATGATTGGGGATATGGAACATCCTAGTGCAAACCTCAACAGCATGGAAATAGGTTCTGATCAAGGACACATGTAATACCCAGTGGAATTGCACATAGGCAATGGGAAGGGTGGGGGTAGGGGAGGGAGGATTAGAATATGATTTTTGTAACCAAGGAATAATATTTGAAATTGACCAAATAAAATTAAAAAAGATAATAGAGGCCATTTGTCTGGATCTTTGTCTTTTCCTTCATCTTAAATTCTTCTCTCATTATCTCCACACTAATTTCTCATTCATATTTCTCTGTACTGAAGAGGTATCTATTCTCTTCTTGTACCTTGACCTTATTCCCTCTTATTTTTTTTTCAGAGATTATCCTCATTTTTATGTTTCGCACATACAAAGCTTCTACTGCTTCCTATCTACTTGCTGTTTCTTTATTTCTTATGGGCATGTCCATGTCTCCCTTATCACTAGGTCTTAGCATCCACCCTAGCTATCATGTTTTCTCTACCTTTACTTTCTTCTTTTAATTGAAAATTGTATTTAATTAATTTAGAATATTTTTCCATGGTTACATGATTCATATTCTTTCCCTCCCCTTCTCCTCCCCCCATAGGCAATGAGTAATTCCACTTGGCTTTACATGTGTCATTGATCAAGATTTATTTACATATTATTGATATTTGCAATAGAGTGATCATTTCAAGTATACATCCCCAATCATATCTCCATCAACCCATATGATGAAGCAGTTATTTATTTTTCTGTGTTTCTACTCCCACAGATCTTCCTCTGAAGGTAGATAGCATCTTTCACATAAGTCCCTCAGAATTGTCCTGGATCATTGCATTGTTGCTAGTAGAGAAATCCATTACATTTGATTCTACCACAGTGTATATGTTACTGTGTATAATGTCCTCCTGATTCTGCTCCTTTCACTCTGCATCCATTCGTGGAGGTCTTTCCAGTTTACATGGAACACCTCCAGTTCATCATTCCTTTGATCACAATAGCATTCCATCACCATCACATACCACAATTTGTTCAGCCATTTCCCAATTGAAGAGCATCTCCTCATTTTCCAATTTTTTGTCAGCACAAAGAGTGGAGCCGTTAATATTTTTATACAAGTCCTTTTCCTTATGATCTCTTTGGGTTATAAACCCAGCAGGGCTATGGCTGGATCAAAGGGCAGACAGTCTTTTAAAGCCCTTTGGTCATAGCTCCAAATTACCATCCATAATGGTTGGATCAATTCACAAATCTACCAGCAATGCATTAATGTCCCAATTTTGCCACATCCCCACAAACATTTACTACTTTCCTTTGCTATCATGTTAGCCAATTTGCTAGGTATGAGATGGCACCTCAGAATTGTTTTGATTTGCATTTCTCTGATTAAGAGAGATTTAGAACACTTTTTCATGAGCTTATTGAAAGGTTTTTTTTATTTCTTTATCTGAAAATTTGCTTATTTATGTCCCTTGCCCATTTATCAATTGGAGAATGACTTGCTTTTTGTACAATTTATTTAGCTCTTTATAAATTTGAGTAATTAGACTGTCAGGGGTTTTTGTAATAAAGATTGTCTCCAATTTGTTATTTCCTTCTAATTTTGATTGCATTCGGTTTTGTTTGTAAAAAACTTTTAAATTTAATATAATCACAATTATTTATTTTACATTTTGTATTTTTTTCCTAACTCTTGCTTTGTATTAAAAATCTGTCCTTTCCCAGAGATCTTACAAGTATACTATTCTGTGTTCACCTAATTTACTTATAGTTTCCTTCTTTATATTAATGTAATTCACTCATTCTCAGTTTATCTTGGTGTAGGGTGTGAGATGTTGATCTAAACCTAATATCTCCCATACTCTTTTTCAATTTTCCCAGCAGTTTTTATCAAATAGTGTATTTTTGTTCCAAAAGCTGGGGTCTTTGGGTTTGTCATATACTGTCTTGCTGAGGTAACTTACCCCAAATCTATTCCACTGATCTTTCCTTCTGCCTCTTAGCCAGTACCAAATTGTTTTGATGACCACTGCTTTATAGTATACTTTACGATCTGTTACTGTTAGGCATCCCTCCACATTTTTTTCTACCTTCACTTTCCATCAAGTTCCTACCAATAATCTTCCTATGATCCCTTCCTCTGCATTCTCTCTTTTCTCACCCATTCTCCCAATCTTTCTTGTGAACTTATCCCTTAACCAAGACTTCCTTCTCTAAAGTTAATCTAAAACAATGATCTCTACATCTGACAGCCTTCTCAGTTGTTATTCTACTTTCCCTCTCTGACATTTCATCTAAAATTCCTGAGTTCTGTATCATCCTAGAGACTGTCCTGTCTGGCTTTTTTGACCTTGTTCTCTCCTATTTCTCTTTCTACTTCCCAAAATATTTCTTGTTGACATCTTTCCCTGAATCATCAACTGTATCTTGCCTATGAATATGGCCAAGGTTCCATTTTGAACTGTTTGCTCTTCAATCTGTGCCCTCTATCTCCCTCATTAACATTATCAATTCTTGTCTGAGTCAGTGTGATAAATTTCAGGAAGATTAAGTACAGAGCAAATGAATGCCTGGATACAGAGAAGAGAATGAGAGACTACCCTGAACCTTAATGACACAGACCAATATGCAGGTGTCTACAAACTGGGAATTTCTTCTATACCTAACCAAATACATATGGTGGTCAGGGTAAGTAGAGAGGACATAACTATAACTTAATGGAATCAGGAAAGAATTCAAGTAGAAGGCAACATGAAGGAAACTCAGCCTTCTGAGTAGTATGGGTGAAAGAGAAATTCTTTTCTCATGTGGAATTTGAGGAATGTTTGGCAATCATTGCCAAAGTACTAAAATGGGTATTAGAGTATTATATATGAAGAATAATTTCGTAAAACCTAGCTGGATACAAGAAAGTGTGTGACATGTAATTAAGTTTAAAATATAGGTAAGGTGGGGGCATCTGGTTAGCTCAGGGAATTGAGAAGCCCAGCCTAGAGAAAGGAGGTTCTAGGTTAAAAGCTGGCCTCAAACACTTCTTAGATAGGTGACCCTGGGCAAGTGTAAAAGTTAAAATTAAATCTCAATAATAATATTATATTTTAAGAGATTTGTTAATGATCATTAGAAATTAAGGAATAAAGAAGATACAAAATAAAGACCACATGCCCCTGGCTGGTTAGCCATTTTTAGCCAACCCCACTCACCACCATCACTGCTGATTCTACATCAGAGAGGAGGAGCCTCCAAAGCCCATGCCCTTTATCCTCTGTCTATAGAAGTACATAATGACAGGAAGTCAGTGGGCTCTTGGGATATGTAGCTCTTTTTTTATGATAACAGATTTTAAGTTATACATTTACCCCGAGACCCATAGAACACTAGTCTCTCCAGTGGGTCTTGTAAACATAACAACTTTGAAATTCCAATAATTTGAGGATAAAAGGAAAAGAGAAAAAAGCAAGTAATAGCTAGGAACATTGACAAAAAGCCAGTTAGGGGACAGTCCCCTTTTGGCCTAAGAATATGCATTCAAATTAAATGTTTATTCAACCTTCAGTTCAATCAACCACACCCAACATTCATTCTGGATTTTCTTGATGTTGCTTGTGGTCTGTGGGAGCATCTGCATGGTGCCTTCTAAGAAGAGTTCATTTTCTAGATTTGGAGAGGTAACATAAAATCACTCTCTAAAAGAATTAAAAATTTGCAATTTAAAATAATAATAATGACAGAATTTCTGGTAAGCATGGCTGCAGAGTAGACGCAGCTCATTTCCTCTCCTCAGATCCAACAACACAGACAACTTCAAAAAACTCCCCCAGAAAAACCAACCATCCCCATAAGAATGGAAGGACCCCACACTAAGGCGCAGCACTGAAGGTAGGTGGGATTCCAGCATTTCCACAATATAAGGAAATAAAAAGCTGACGTACCCTCCCCCCACCCACCACACCAATGGAGCCAGAGTTAAAGTCAGCACTGGCCAGAATCAACAAGTGAGGGAGGGGCACCCCAGGACTGAATAACAGGCATCCCCAGGTCTAGGGACCTGACTAAGATCACCAATTACCTACTCCTGTGAGTAGTAACACCCAAAACCCCGGCAGGCAGGCAAGGAGAACTCATATCTCAGACACCAAGAACTAGCACGCTATAATCAACAAGTGCGCGAAGGGATCCCCTGAAGTGAGCAAGGGGCACCCACAGGTCATTAACTAAGACCACCAAAGGCCTACACCTGAGAGCAGAAACACCCGAAAAGCCAGTAGGCAGGGGAGGTCAGACCCTGGGCTCCCCCGGGAAGACAGCACAGGTGCTGAGAACCAAGAATTTGCCCGAGGTTAAATCTTGATCATTGGACCCTTACACTGAGAGCAAGCCCTCCTCACTCAGATTTCTGACTGGAAAGGGGAGAAAAAAACATAGAAATGGCAAACAGTGCCCAAGGAAAGCCTACCAACACCAATAAAAGCAAGAAGAAGAGGGTGACGTTGGATATATTTTATGGAGGGAAAATACAGAATACAGAGGAAATAGAAGAGGAAACACAAACAAATGCTCCAATAGCTTCCAAAAGAAATGGAAATTGTCCACAAGTTCTTGAAGAATTTAAATTGGAAGTTATCAAATAGATGGAAGCCTTCTGGCAGGAAAAATGGGAAATAATGCAAAAGGAACTCAGCAATATGAGGGACAACAACACGCAATTGCAGAAACAGCTTGAAGCCTCAAAAAGCAGGACAGACCAAACTGAAAAGGAAAACCAGTCTTTAAAGGTCAGAATCAGGGAATTGAATACAATGATCTTGCAAAAGAGCAAGAATTAATAAAACAAAAACAAAAGACTAAGGAATTAGAAGATAACATGAAATATATCACTTACAGACCTGGAAAACAGAGGAAGGAGAAACAATCTGAGAATCATTGGTCTACCAGAAAAGCCAGAAATAAACTACTACTACTACTACTACTACTACTACTACTACTACTACTACTACTACTACTACTACTACTACTACTACTACTACTAAATAGTAATCTTGATATCATAATACAAGGTATCATCCAAGAAAACTGCCCAGAGATGCTAGAACAAGGGGAAAAATTGGCATTGAAAGAGTTCACAGAACACCCTCTACACTAAATCCCAAAAGACAACTCCCAGGAATATAATTGCCAAATTCCAAAGTGTTAAAGCAAAAGAAAAAATCTTAAAAGAAGCCAGAAAAAGACAATTTAGGTATAAAGGAATGCCAATCAAGGTCACACAAAACCTAGCAATTTCCACACTGAAATACCGTAAGGCCTGAAACATGATATTCAGAAAGGCAAGAGAACTGGGTCTTCAACCAAGAATCAGCTATCCATCAAAACTGATTATATACCTCCAGGGGAAAAGTATGGGCATTCAACAAAATAGAAGATTTCCAAGTATTTGTAAAGAAAAGACCAGAGCTCTGTGGAAAGTTTGACATCCAAACACAAAGAGCAAGAGAAACATGAAAAAGTAAATATGAAGGAAAGGGAAAAGGAGAAAAATGTTATCTTTTTCTTTTATTCAAACTCTCTTCTATAAGGACTACATTTATATCAAATTATATATATTAATATGTGGGGAAAATGTAATGTGTAACTCCCCAAAATAGTATACATCATTAGAGTAGTTAGAAGAATCACACATAGGGAAAGATTGGGGCATCAAGATGATATGGAGAAAGGGGGGGAGAAAGAAAAAGGGAGAGGGGGAATCGTTGATGGTACTAAGATATACTTCAAGATATAGAAAAAAAAACTAAATAGAATATTCTTTCTCACACAAAGATACACATGGGAAGGGGAAGGGAAGATTTCACCTATAAGAAGGAGAGGAAGAGAGTGTGAATTGGTATTGCATAAACCTTACTCTTAGTGAAATCAACTCTGAGAGGGAAGAACATATAGATCCAGTGTGATCTTGAATTCTAGCTTATCAAACAGGCTAAGAGAGAAGGGGAAATTAAATAAGGGGGGAGGGAGTATAATAATGGAGGGAAGGAGAAGGGGGAGGGAACTTAACAGAGCCTAAAAAAACAAACAAAAAAATCCCCCAAACCAACAAACAAACAAGAAGGGAACAAAAAGGGAGGGGCTAGAAAGGGAAGCATATCAAGGGAGGGGACTACAGGGACTGATCTAAAGTAAATCACTGGTTTAAAAGGTTATAGCTAAAGAAGAAAGGTCAGAATTAGGGGAGGATATCAAAATGCCAGGGAATCCACAAGTGACAATCATAACTTTGAACATGAATGGGATGAACTCACCCATAAAATATAGACAAATAGCAGAATGGATTAGAATCCAAAACCCTACCATATGTTATCTTCAAGAAACACACATGAGACAGGTAGATACTTACAAAGTGAGAATTAAAGGATGGAGTAAGACCTTTTGGACCTCAACTGATAGAAAGAAGGCAGGAGTTGCAATCGTGATATCTGACAAAGCCAAAGCAAAAATAGACCTGATTAAAAGGGCTATGGAAGGTAAATATATTTTGTTAAAAGGGACTATAGATAATGAGGAAATATCACTAATCAACATGTATGAACCAAATGGTATAGCGCCCAAATTTCTAATGGAGAAACTAGGAGAATTGAAGGAAGAAATAGACAGTAAAACCATATTAGTGGAAGACCTGAAACAACCACTATCAAATTTAGATAAATCAAATAAAAAGATAAATAAGAAAGAGGTAAAAGAAGTGAATGAAATCTTAGAAAAATTAGACTTAATAGAAATATGGAGAAAAATAAATAGGGACAAAAAGGAATACACCTTCATCTCAGCATCACATGGAACATTCACAAAGATTGACCATATACTAGGTCACAGAAACATGGCATACAAATGCAGAAAAGCAGAAATAATAAATGCAACCTTTTCAAATCATAAGGCAATAAAAATAATGATCAGTAAGGGTACATGGAGAGCCAAATCAAAAATTAATTGGAAATTAAATAATATGATACTATAAAATTGGTAAGTTAGAGAGCAAATCATAGAAACAATTAATAATTTCATCGAGGAAAATGACAATGGTGAGATATATTTTCAAACCTTATGGGATGCAGCCAAAGCAGTAATCAGAGGAAAATTCATATCCCTGAGTACATATATGAATAAACTAGGGGGGCAGAGATCAATGAATTGGAAATGCAAATAAAAAATACTTGAAAGTGAACAAATTAAAAACCCCCAGAAGAAAACCAAACTAGAGATCCTATAAAT
The DNA here is from genome assembly GCF_027887165.1 of Monodelphis domestica. NCBI lineage: Eukaryota > Metazoa > Chordata > Mammalia > Didelphimorphia > Didelphidae > Monodelphis > Monodelphis domestica. The sequence goes on along the minus strand of NC_077234.1, from coordinate 6,497,953 downwards.
TAAGGGAGAAATTAATAAAATTGAAAGTGATAGAAATATTGAACTAAAAAATAAGACTAGAAGCAAGACAGAATATGACAAACCCAAAGACCACATCTTTTGGGACAAAAACCCACTATTTGACAAAAACTGTTGGGAAACTGGAAGACAGTGTAGGAGAGATTAGGTTTGGATCAACTCCTCACACCCTACACCAAGATAAACTCATAATGGGTGAATGACTTGAACATAAAGAAGGAAACTATAAGTAAATATGGTGAACACAGAATAGTATACATGTCAGACCTGTGGGAAGGGAAAGACTTTAAAACCAAGCAACACATAGAAAATCACAAAATATAAAATAAATAATTTTGATTATATCAAATTAAAAAAGTTTTCATACAAACAAAACCAATGTAACCAAAATGAGAAGGGAAGCAACAAATTGGAAAACAATCTTCATAACTAAAACCTCTGACAAAGGTCTAATTACTCAAATTTATAAAGAGCTAAATCAATTGTACAAAAAATCAAGCCATTCTCCAATTGATAAATGTATAAGGGACATGAACAGACAATTTTCAGCCAAAGAAATCAAAACTATTAATAAGTACATGAAAAAGTGTTCTAAATCTCTTATAATCAGAGAGATGCAAATCAAAACAACTCTGAGGTATCACCTCACACCTAGCAGATTGGTCAACATGACAGCAAAGGAAAGTAATGAATGCTGGAGGGGATGAGGCAAAGTTGGGACATTAATTCATTGCTGCTGAAGTTGTGAAATGATCCAACCATTCTGGAGGGCAATTTGGAACTATGCCCAAAGGGCAATAAAAGACTGTCTGCCCTTTGATCCAGCCATAGCACTGCTGGTTTTGTACCCCAAAGAGATAATAAGGAAAAAGACAGGTACAAGAATATTCATAGCTGCGCTCTTTGTGGTGACAAAAACAATGGAAAATGAGGGGTGACTTTCAATTGGAGAATGGCTGAACAAATTGTGGTATCTGTTGGTGATGGAATACTATTCTGCTAAAAGTAATAATAAAGTGGAGGAATTCCATGGAGACTGGAACAACCTCCAGAAAGTGATGCAAAGCGAAAAGAGCAGAACCAGGAAAACATTTTACACAGAGACTGAAACACTGTGGTACAATCGAACATAATGGAATTCTCCATTAGCGTCAATACAATGTCCCTGAACATTCTGCAGGGATATGGGAGATAAAACACTATCCACTAGCAGAGGACAATTTGTGGGATTAAAAACACTGAGGAAAAGCAACTACTTGACTACAGGGATTGAGGGGACATGATTGAGGAAAGACTCTAAATGAACACCCTAATGCAAATAGCAACAACATGGAATTGCATTCAAATAAAGGACACATGTGATAACCAGTGGAATTGCACATTGGCTATGGGAGGAGTGGTGGGAGGGGGGAAGGAAAAGAAAATGATCTTTGTTTCCTAGGAATAATGTTTGAAATTGACCAAATATAATAATGTTTAAAAGGGGAAAAAATAACAACAACAAAAAATAATAATAATAATACATTCATTCCTGAAGAGGGTGTTGAAAAACAAAGGGATCACTTAGGGATGCATGGCTGAGGTAAGAGGTATATGAATCAATTGACAAGAGAAATAATTTTTTTAATCCAAATTAAAAAAATAAGTTCTGGATGAAATATAGACTATTAAAGTCTTATGTGAAAAAATTCTAAGTAAAGGAAAAATAAATCCATAACAGGTCCTTGAATCAGGGTCCATTTAAAATGATTTAAGCAATTATCCATTTACCTAGTCAGTAGCCAGGACTATAGAAAGTTTGCCACACCATGAAAGACAGAAAAGCAACTAGATTATAGGAGCCAGGTAGAAGTCAAATTTGAGATACTTGGTAGAATATGGGACAAGGAAGATCTGCCTTTAACACATGTTAAACAGCTGCAACCTCAAACCCCAAACAAGTTCAAGTCCTCTTGCTCAAAATTTTCATTAATCCCATAAGAATTTGTTGGTCTCTTTGACCTTGTTCTTAATTGGCACTATGCAGTTTAGCTTTATGCTTCTGTGGCATTGTGCAATGGCTCTTTTTGTATTCTCTTGTCCTGAAATCAGACAGAATCATTAAGCAAAGTCCCATAATTTTTTTCCTTAAACAATCAGTGGCATTATTTTTATAGTCTAAAGCTTTTTGAGTATGCATTGACATTATAGCAAGTATATTTTAAACTTATATTACTCCAAAATCAAAAGAGTTAAAGATAATCTCAATAATGGTAACATGTGCTTAAATACAAAAAAGAAAGAAAAAATAAAACTAAAATAGTATATTGCACATGCAAGCAAAAATAATAATAAAAGAGTTTTAAAAATAAAAAATATATATAACTTAAAATCATTGACACACTGTGTCAGCTAAGGAAATGTAGAATACAAGGTTTCTCACCAAAAATGAGATCCATTTCCTCTTCATACCATCCCATGATTCACATGTGAGTACAAAGCAAATGATTTTCACAAAGTAACAGGATTTTTTTTATATAAAGAACAATAGTACCACATGTAATGGACATTCAAAAAGTATCAATATCCCCAGAGTTATAGTAGCCCATTTAATTACAACATCATATTTCATATAAGTTGCTTTATGACTAAAAAACAAAAACAAAAACTATGAACTGATGGATATTTGACACAAAAATATATTTTAAGTAAAACTTATTTGGGAATAGAATATCATCAAGAAATCTAGATTGTTCTGGTGGAAGTAAATTAAACTAGAGAATTTTGCAAGAGCTCTTATTGGCTTCCTGCTTTATATAAATACCTTGGTAGGAACATTTCTTTGTTTCTCTACCTTTAATACAACATTCTTTAAAATATAAATTAAAAAAAAAACTCATCCTTTCAGAAACCACTAGTTAATTAAAATTATTTCTGAATACCCCTTAACCTTATAATTAAATTCTTAGTTTATTAAATTCTCTAAAAGTTGTTAGCCAGTGTGAGTTCATGCATCATCTGTGTGATAATTAACAAATGTAAAATGGAAAACAAAGGCTGTTTATGGGCTTGTACAATATTTTACAATATTTTGTTCAGTAGTCATAAGGGAAAGGCAACAATATAAATAATAGTTAAAACACAGTAGATTAAGATGATCCAGTGTAACAGAAGAGTATCTAATACATTAATGCATGAACTTAAAACAACAAAATTAAATCTTAAACAAAACAATAAGCAAAATACTATATGAAACAGAGACTTTCATTAAAAACGGAGTCTGCAAAAGCTTAAAATTTCACCTCCAGACTCTTTAAAGTTCCTTTTTCTAAAATTCGGATCTCTATTGTCAGCACTGTGGGATATCCCATAAGGAGGGAGAACATGGGTTTGAGAAATCTCAAACTGTATGAACACTAGAGACTGGGCAGGTGAAAATGGCAAAGGGTTGTAGGGGGATGAATTTCTCCCCTGAATCTCAGGCAAGATAAATGAAAGGGTCAGTGATAGAAAGAAAAAACATCCTAAAGTTGGAAGCTGTTTGAAATAGGTAATGCAGTGCTCTTTCATAGAATATGCCATGATTGTAATCAACTTCATGTTTAGAAGAGTCTCTTCCTTCTCCATGTCCTCCCTGAGGTAAAATGCTAGTTGCTAGTTTCCCCAGAGGGAGTTAGGAAGCTAATTGTTGACTAAGGAAAAAGACACCCTTGTTTTGTTTTTGTTTTTGTTTATTTCTTACCATCTTCCCTGAAGATCAACTCCAAGGACTCCTAGCTTCTCTTTTGCGGCAGTCAGCCCAGCAGGGGCAGCAACAGTGGACAGGGTCAGGTAGGGGCAGAGGCCAATTTAGGGTTGGATCTTGAGATCATGAGGTGGATTTCTGGAGGCTGTGGGCTGGGGCTAGGTGAGCAATCTGGGTCCAGAATTTCAAGAGGAAGCAGTATCAGCAAAGCCAGAGTCAGCAGCAATGATGAACAAAGGAGGAATGAGAAACAAAGGTCTCAAGTAGTCGGATGAAAGAAGGGTTTAATTCTTCTTCACCAAGAGTCCCCCGTCCCCTAAAAATAGCTCGGCCAGTAGGGAGAACAAGCAACTGGGCAAAAAGTAGAAAAAGAAAAATGCAGCAGCTCCAAAGAGAGTTAGAGTTTTTGAGGGTGGGTTGGGTGGGGTGGGCAAAAAGCTTTGGCATGAGAAATGTGGCTTAAAAATTATCTAGGCTATCTTTAAAAATTGAGAGGTTCTTCTCCGACTAGTGGTTACCATCAATGTAAAAGATAAAAATAAATTTCAACAATAATAATATTATGTTTTAAGAGATTTATTAATGATCATTAGAAATCAAGGAATAAAGAAGATACAAAATAAAGACCATGTGCCCATGGCTGGTTAGCAATTTTTAGCCATCCCCACTCACCACATCATTGCTGATTGTACATCAGAGAGGAGGAGCCTCCAAAGCCCACGCCCTTTATTCTCTGTCTACAGAATACATAATGACAGGAAGTCAGTGGGCTCTTGGGATATGTAGTTCTTCTTTTGGGTAACAGATTTTCAATTATACAAAAATCACTTAACCCCTATTACATTGATCTTCCTACTCTTCTGCCTTGGAACCAATACATAGTATTTATTCTAAGATGGAAGGTAAAGGTCTAAAAAAAAAACATAGGTAAGGGTCTTTTCACATTCTTCAAAATGAATTGGAGTTTATATTTTATCCTAGAGATAAGAGGTAGATATTGAAGTTTATTGAGGCCAATGGCTAAAATGGTCATACATATGCTTTAGGAAAATCCCTATGTAAACTGGAAGGGTGATGGAGTAAAGTAAGGAAAATCTAGAGATAGGGAGACCAATTGGATGGCCATTGTCTTAATGTAGGGTAGAGGTGATGAGGATCTTTGAGATAATAGAGGATATGTTCATTCAGCTTGGGGCATCTTTTCAGAAATCTTTCAGATTCTTATGTTTATTCATCCTTGGCAATGTGGGGTGATGTTAAAATGGTAATTATTTGCATGATGGTCTTTTTGGAAATGTTTACTGTGAACACTGAGCTGTGAGATGAATGGCTTTCCCCTGAGATACTATTTCTTGCTGTGCTTTGAGAACAGGTGAAAATCCATTCTGCTAAATTTTTATTTGCCTCTCACAGGAAAATCTGTCAGATGTCTTTTTTAACTACTTACTGTTTTTTTTAATCTTTTCCAAAATGGAAAGAACATGAAGATTGATATTCTTTTGGTCTCCCATGGTAAGTCCACTCTTGCAGAAAGTCCTACTCTGATGCTTTGGCATAATTATGGAAGGTAATGCCAGCAGCATAGAAGCCTGCTACAACAGTTCTTGAAAATGTTGGACACTCTTTAGGTCTATTCTCCTTTCTGAAGACTAGATTGCTCAAGTGCAGAAATTCTTCATCAATTTGTTGATGACCTGGTGATGAATTCTTTGTTGATGGTAAGCCATGAAGTAATGAAAACTGGCCTCATTGCTGTGGGACATCTTCAGTTTCTGCAGTGATAGGGGCAATACTGGACAAAGAGTGCTCAGAGTCACCTAGTTTCTAGAACTTTCATAAAAATCAACTCATTTTGCATTTCTCTAAATGCAAGAATACAAAATCCACTAAGGACTAATAAAATGCTCTGACATATTGTTCTGCTTGTGGTTTTTTTTTTGGTCTTTTTTTTTTGTTTTATAGCATGATGGTGGTAATTAAAAGAGGGAAATATTGCATGATCTGACTACTACAAATGGGAATATATTCTAAGTGGTAAGTGTGATTAGGAGAGTCAAATGACTGGACTTCAAAGGAAAGGTTCAAAGTCAAGAGCACAGAGTAAAGTCTGAACTGGGCAAGAAAGAAGAATTTCTGAGGACTTGCAAGTTCAAGTGACAGAGGACAGAAAGGTAAGAGCCAATGCAGTTCTTACAATGTATCTCCAAGAATATACCATGAGATTATAATAGCAGAGTTATTGGGAAATGAATGCCTTATGTGACCTATCCCTTGGAAATTCTGTTTGTTATCTCAGCACCATATAATACCCATCTTCCTTTAGTGTAGAGGCTTATCACAGTACCAACAACAGTGTTAGATTTTACTTAGAGTCTTTGCCAAGGGATTTCTCCAAAGCCTACATTCAGATCCAATATTCTATTCAATATCTAGCCTACTTTCTAATTTCCAAAGCTGCTTCCAGAGCTGAAGAGGTCTAACTGGTGATACTAGTTAACTGAAGGCCAAAAAAAGGAACAGAAAAAAAATTACTCTGCCTAGCAAAAATGGTGACTACTTTCTGTAGTTGAGAAGATACTTGTTGGTGAACCTGAGTGAAGAACAAAGTCTTTGGCTGCCTTTTCAACTTTGGCTTTCTTTGTTGATATATACATTACTGAACAACAATTTTAAGTTTGATATTTTCTGTCTGGGAGGCAACCTGATGAGTTTAGAATGTTGGAAATAAAGAGCTAGATAATTGGAGAAAGTCTAGACATTCTATTTTTTAAACCAATTTTGAATCTGGTCTTTGAAAGCAAGGACACTCTCCTAGTAAAAGAAGATGGTGAGTGCCCCAAGCTGCACTGGCACCAGCAAGGTTTGCTACAATACTTGGGAAACTGTTTGTGTACTATGAAGGAATAAGTCATGTTAACTAATGTCTTTGACTCTTCTGATAATGGTCACTAGATTGATAAATCAAAGCAAAGTCTGAGACCAAACACATCTTTGGTTCATCAGAATATCTGCTATAATTTCTACTTGATTATATATTAATGGCAAGATAAAGAAATGCAGAATTCAACTCAGTTAATGGATTTATAACTGGTTGAACAATTGAATGAAAAGGTTGACAAATGTCAAACTTGTAGAAAGTCTCTAATGCAGCACCACCTGGTACTGCATTAGGGCTTGGTAGTGACTTGGATGACACTGAGAAAGTCTTGTAAGTGAAATGAAGGTGGACTAAGAAAATGGACAACAGAATCAACATTGAAGCTACTGGAATAATAAATGCTAACACCTTGATCCTTCTTAATTTATTATCTCTTTTGATCCTCACAACTCTAGGGAGGTGTTTCTGAAGTTATTGTCACTATCCCATTTTATAGGTGAAGAAAAGGAGAGAGATTAAGCAATAATATAAGGACAACAAAGATAGGCTCAGAGGTAGGATTTGAATTCAGGTCTTTCCTGATCATTATGTATGTGCCATTCTACCTTTCTATGTTGGACCTAATTCAACAAAATGTCCAGTCATACTTTTTCTCAAATGACTGAATTTCTCAATTCTTCACCATGAGGGTCACAACCTGCCCTTGTTGGTGGTACTTATCCTCCTCTATTAGTATCACACGGAGTAGCACTTAGTCTGTCTCTGTATCCTTTCTTCTATTGTCTTATACCCAGTGGCCAGCATTCAGAGGATGCTTAATAAGTACTTGTCCACTGACCATTACCAATGCTCCTCACAGAGGGAGGAGGTAGCCTCTGGATTCTTGAGATTTAAAGCAAGAATCCCCTGCTCCATCCTTAAGCTCTCATTCCTCCTCTAGGCCACTTCCTAGACATGCTTACTGATGACTTGAGAAGACTTCCCCACTAGCCTCCTTCCTGAGGGGCATTAAAACCTCACTAATATGTACCCAAACTTCGCATGCTCGGGTGTACATGATAAGTACTGAACAGTTTGTATGTGTAGACACCGTTTCCATCAGGCACACCAAGTGTGAGTGATCTTTAGCCAAATAGCCCCACCAGCTCAGCAAACCTGAAAAGCAAAGGATACTCAGGGTATCAGGTAAATGGATGAGAAATTGAGAGCAGAAAATACATCCTGACAATCTTTATCAGCACCCAGACCTGGAGCGCTGATGTCACCCACCACTCTTCTCACTAATCCCTTTGTCCTCAGCCAACACACTGTCAATTACTGTTGTTTGTAACCCTGTTATGTATCTGGCTCCCACGCCCTTCACTTCACTCTTCTTGCCACCATCCTTATACAAACACTCACCTCTTGCCTAGACCATCACAGCAGCTTCCTCTTTAGAAATGGGAAATACTTTGCTACTTTTCTGTAATACATCATCAACAGAAACAGAATGTTGGGCCTCTGTATCTCCAGGCTCTCCCCAATCCCATCTGTCTTCCATACAACTGCTCAAAGAATCTCCCTAAGCTATAGGTCTTACCATATCAGTCCATTCTCCAAAAGTTTTCAGGAAATCCCTATGGAATCTGAGAGGAAAAAAATTATTTTCCTTAGTATGACACTCACTTTCCTCCACATTCTCGCTCTGTCATATGGGGGGGGGGGGGGGGGCTCTGTCTCATTTTCATGCCTGAATCTCACATTTTCACCCTTTTCCAGCTAACCTGGACTAAGAAGTGCTCCCTATATTCAACATTCATTCTCCCCCTCCATTCTCTGCAATCCATCTCTCACCTCCATCGCTGAGCATGTATAAAGAATGCAGTTCCTCCTCATTCCTGCTTATCCAAACTTTCTCTTCCCTTAAGTCATGGCACTGTGAATTCTCCCTTGATGCTCTTTGCTGCTAGTACTCTCCCTTTCCCCAAATTCCCCCTCATGCTTTCTCTGTAATTCCTGGTGGAATATCATGGGTCTTTGGAGCTTATTTTATCCCTCCCCAGCCCACGAAGATGTGAATTATTTTAGAATTGAGAAAATGCTCATCTTCCTCTTCCCAGCTTTCAGCAAAGGGTCATGTACTGAGCTACTGCTTAACCTGTGTTTGTTGAAAGCCATTTCAAAGGTTGGGTCTTAGCAAGAGGAACTGAGAGTCAGGAACTTCCAACTCATATTAGGGGAGAGGAGCATATGGCAGACCTTAACCGGATCATTCACTAACTAGCAATTATGCTCCTTCCAGAGGCTGTGTGGTGTTGAGGAAAGAGGACAGTGGACAGACAGAACTGATTAGAGGAAGCCATAGGTTCAAGTCCTTCATCAGACACATCTTGGCTGACATTTAGCTTCTCAAAGTACCCAGGAAAGAAAGGTTATTGACTCACATGAAGTTATTCCCAAAGACTCAAAAATACCGAAAACTTGCATCGGGTGGAGGGATTTACTCATGTTTCCTTCTCGATGGTGATCAAGAAATAAGTGATGTTAAGTTATTCAGACACACAATTACATACATGAATGTGTATATAGATAGACACACACATATACACATGTATTTATGTGTTTGCATCATTTCCTTATGTTTAGGTATGGATTTTAAGTTCACAAAATCTCATATTTACCTAACTCAATGTGGACAAAACCCTGTGGGGTAAGAGGAATGGCAAAGGCTACTGTTCCCAGTTTTAAGGATATTGTTGTTAACACCATTAACATATAGTCATGAGAAATTAATTACTCACCTTTACACTGGGTCAATTTGAAGCTTCCATACTGTCTTCTTTACAAGAGCCCTTCCAGACCAGCATTGTCTGATTCTCTCATCAGAACCCAGGAATGGGGTTGAGATATTTGCCCCATCTTATATATAAAATTTTTGAATATAAAGAGCTAATGAGTAGCTCAGTCAGGGCTCCAATGCAGGGGTCCTGATAGCAAGCCCAATTTTTGCAAGCACACCTTTGCTGCCTTTGATGGAGGTGATCTAAAGTTTTGTGGGGTTTTCTTATTTAACAATACTACTAGGAAGGGAAACCATTACATTTCTAGTCAGTTTTGCTTTAGGTTTAGATCACTGTCCAAAGGGGAAGAAGCATCTACATAACAACAACAACCAACTGCTGGCAATCATTTCTTTGATAACTGTAGGAATGGCTCCATCATGTGGCAGAAAATGACATTTTTACAAAAAACTGTGCATGTACATGGGTGGGGTGTCTATGATGGTGTACATCTCCTGGAATCATCAGAAGGTTAGCCATGAATGTTGGACCAAAAATATAGGTTATTTGACTTCTTTCTTCATATAAATTGTCTCCATAGCAAAAAAAAAAAAATCAAGAGGCAAAATTTTCAGAGTTTCTATTTGGGAAGTCATGGTTAAAAGACCAAACCTATGAGAAAAAGAGAGACAGAGACAAGGTACAGAGACAGAGGCAAAAAGAGGCAGAAGAGCACACAAACATATCAGAAAAGAAATAAGGAGAGAGACAACTCTCTCTCTCTCTCTCTCACTCTCTGTCTCTGTTTCTGTCTCCATTTCTGCCTATCTGTCTCTCACTCTCTTTTCTCTTTTTTAATCAAATCCAGTTCAATTCAGTAAGCATTGAGAAGTTTCTGCTATATGGCAGACATGATGCTAGATGCCAGGGATACAAAGTCAAAACCCAAATAATCTTTGCCTTCAAAGAACTTATATTCTGCTGTGGGCAAGAGGGTATATGTATACAGATAAATAAATACAAAACCTATGCAAAACCATTGAGGAAGACCTTAGAGGGGGAATGAGGTAGAAGCTCATATTAGAAGCAACATCATTTCAGATTTGAAGGGAGCTTGGCATGCTAAGAGGTGTGCAAGGGTAGAGAGAGCATTCCCAGGAGGCCAGGTGGCCCTTTGCAAAGTTACAGAGATGAGATGTGGATTGATTGTGCTTGGTGCTATTAAGAAGAGCTAGGCACAACTGGAGAAAATTTAAGAAAAATAACTAAGTTCATCAGGCAAAACCTGCTAAGAAAGAGAGGCACCCCCAAGTAAAAGGGACTTCCCCCTCCCTAGAGATATTCAGACCTCCCGGGATAATCACATCTATGGTATGCCATATAAGAGTTCTCCCCCAGGTATAGGTCAGACTAGATTGCACTGACATTCCCTGCAATTCTGAAATTCTGTAACCCTGCAGATGCTCTTAGCCTTGGATTCCTTATCCTTGCAGAGGTTAGGATAATCCTCATTCTTCCTGGATCACAGAGTTGTTGCTGCTGCTCTATTGGAGATGGAGGAGTAGCCAGGAGAGAAATACTTCATAAAGCTTACAGTTCTTATACTCATGTGAGTAGTTATTATCATTGCTATTGACATCATCCTTGTTTCTCATCTAGGTGAAATCTGGGAAAACTGGGGGCCTGTAGATTAATGGAGGCCAGAACGTCCATAAAATCCTTTGGATAACTGTCCCTGGATGCCATTTCTCAGCAGACATGAATCTGCTACTTTATACCTTCATTTCTTGCTGGCTTTAATGGGTTACCAGGGAAAATGTTTAATCCACTATTACCTGATGCTCCTGGTCTGGTATTTAATTAGCCCACTGTGGAAACGGCTTCTAAAGCTACCTTCAAAGGGCCATTTGGGTAGCATGTTGCATATTGCAAACCTTTTTCCTGCTAGAATGTTCTGGAGACAATGGGATTTAAGGACAGGCAAAGAGAAGACTTGAGACTGCATCTATCACCTCTGGTGACTGGGTGAATAGCGAATATTGAAAGTGTCTCTGCAGTCAGCCTAGGAATTGGACATTCTGGCTAGAGGCGATGCCTTCCAAAGGATCATCTCTGAATTCAAATATAGCCAGACTCAAGAAAAAGCAAACAAACAAACAATCCCACCAGAATGCCCCTCACTGTGTCTCGAACTTCTGCTGATATTTCTTTGGGCTCTTTCTGGTGTGTGCAATTGGCCAACAGCTTCTGTTGATTAAAAAGGCTGGGTGAGTGGCCAGAGCAAACAAGCTCCAAATTGATTTTCAAAGGTTACAAAGTCCTTCATGCAATTCATTAAGATAGGATAGGACAAAGGCAGCTACAGCAGTGACAAATTGTTTCACCACTGGCCCATGGAAACCATCCAATAGGGACACGTCTGCTGTGGCCTAAGCCAAAGAAGCAATAAGATTAGAAAATCAGAGCCAGCTTGGGGGGGGGGGGGGGTCCATCTGCAGATGATTCCACAAAGGCCAGGTTTCTAGGGCAGTCAGAGCTGAGGGCCCAGGCCACCAAGGGAGGCCTTTCCTTCCAATGCCATACTTAGATCTGACAAGGATCTAGTGAGACAATCCATCAAGTGGTCAATTAATCCAAAGCATTCCTTTCTTGACCAAGGACTGTGGGAGGCCTAGGGGTGGGCCGTGTGAGGTGCTGACAATAAAGGAAACAACACTTGTCCTCAATGGACTTACCTTAGACTCAAGGAAACAACATGGACTCTAGAAGCAGATCCAAAGGGGTGTCTTAGTAAATCTAAGATGGGGGCAGGAGAAGCCCTACACCTGGAAGAAAGAGGAAAGGTCTCACACACAAGGGGATTCTCGACATGAGCCTTGAAAGAGTGTCTTACTGTCATGATTTCAATGGTGGATAGTTCATAGATTGAACTCCAAAACTTTCCCAAAGAGCTCAGAAAAGAAAGAGCATTGAACTATGCCCAAACAAATTAAACTAATACAGAAATTAAGTGGTTTGTAAAAGTCTTATGTGACAATAAATATATCAATCAATTAGTTATCACATAGGGCTATAGAAGCTCTTCAATGGCCTACCAAGGTATAAAGATTTTGAATATAGTCTAGGTCCATGTTTGTGAACCTATGTTACATCTGCTAGAATGTGCTGGAGGGGGATGCTCCCTCCTCACTTCCATGTGCAACTGAAGATATTTCTCACATGATGTATCTCTCTGCCCAGAAGCTCAATGGGAGTTCTGACTCCCTCCCCTATCTGTAGTAAGGTGGGAGGCTTACATTTGGCATGAGGGTTGTAGTTTGGGTACTTGGTCTCTAAGGTCTCTAAAAGGTTTGCCATCACTGGTCTAGCTGATGTACCTTCTCTCACCCAAGAACCAATCTGGCTAAATCTTCATATGTTCATATGTAGAGAGTAGTCCATCAGAAAGTGGTTTTTATGCTCTTTTCAAACTCTTGAAGTTCATTTATGAAGGTTTTGAGGGAGGGGTACCACTCAGCACTGGTGAAAGTACCACTATACATCCAGACCTACAGATACTTGAAACATGGAGAAAGTAAGCTAAGAAGGTGAGTGAGTGATAAATCTGGTAATTCCATAAAATTCATATAGAATTTTTGTCACTAAACTATATTAAAACTTTTTGACATTGTGGGGTTAAGTTGTACTTAGAGGAAAACATATCTCTAAACATTTACATCATTAAAGTAGGGGACAGTCGGAGAAAATCTCAGAGCAAAGAGATGGTGTTGTTTGAGGAATAGTCAGGAGGCCAGCCTCAGTGGATTGCTAGGCACATGTTAGTGACTCAAATAGAAGAAGACTGGAAAAGTCAAGGATTGGAGGTTACTTTATAAAGAGCTCTGAATGCCAAATAAAACTTGTGTTTGATCCTGGAAGCCATAGAGAATCACTGAAGTTTATTGAGTGGAGGCAGTGGTTACGTGATCAAACTTGCATATTAGAAAAATCATTACAGTGGCTGAATAGCAGAAGGCTTGGAATGGGGAGACACTCGAGGCAAACAGGCCCACTAGCACAAAGCACCTACACCTTTCCTGGGACAGAGGATTGTTATTATTATGATTTTCTTCTTATAGAAAAGGAAGTTATGGTTCAGAAAAATTAAATGTCTTATCCATGAATAAATAGAATTTAGTGAAAAACTCAATGGTTTTGCAGTCAGAGGACCTAAGTTTGAATTCAGTCTATATAACCTATTTGACCTTGAGTTTGTCTACTTTTCTGGGCATTTATTTCCTCATCTATAAATTTAGGGACTTGAAGGCAATTGCTAAGTCCATTCACCTTTATATTATTGATCATACAATAGAGAAACCATATAATTTGCAATTGCCAAGTTGTGGTTTGAACCGGAGTTTCTGCCATTTCCACCTCTCACATTCTTTCTGATATAATATTTTTATTGGTCATTTCTTCTTAAAGGAACATAAGAGGCAGATTCTAGAATCTAGGATCATAGAAGGGCTGTTTGAGCTAAATGGCAGTATAAAAGTCTACAGGCTAGAGGATGCCCAAGTCATCTGAGAATCTGTGAGGCTATGACATCTAATCCATGGCCCTCTGGGACTGCAAGTCTGGATGATGTCTAATGCTGGGACCACAATCATGGAAAGTACTGGCTTACTTCTGGGTCTGGGAGGAGATTACTTCCATTTTAGCCCTTGTCACCCTTGTCAATGAAGGCAACCCTCTTCTCCCATTTAGCTACAAGAAAGATGATAAAAGAAAGAAAACTCCAACTGAACCACCTTGGATTATTTGTAACTATATTGAGTGTAGGATATATAGGAAATAATCAATAGAGGGAAAGAAATAAATGATGATTAAGAAATCTCATGAGTGAGGCAGATGACAGTGAATGCTGCTGTCTAATCCCCACCCTACAAAACTGTGAGCTAGAGGCCTCATATTCTCATATTCCCCTTTGATTCACAGCTTAATTTTGGAGAAGCAATGTTCGGTTTGGCCTGTGTCCTGGTTTCCTCATCTACAAACAAAATAATAAATTTCAATGCAGATAAATGTTGACAGGAATATTTTGGAAGATGTTAGGGCAGAAAGTGACCTTGAGTGATTGTCAGTGTCTAACTTGGGCTATGACTAAGGCATCCCAGACAAAGGAAACTATTTCTCTTTCCAATATCTCACACAAGATGTCCATACCCTCATCCAGTAGCCCATATCAATTTTCACAACACTGAAATTAATAGAGTAGCTACTTATCAACTGAGAGGCCTTATCCTAACATAATAAGGCCAAGAAATAATAGCATATATTATCCATATTTTAATGATCTTTGTAATATTTATATCAACTATAATAAATCACTAAGATTCAAAGTAGTAAAAAAAAATTAAGAAATAACACATATTTCTTAGATGGTTAATAATGGAAAAAATGGTCTAGACTTGGGATTTCATAGACCCATAGAGTCCTTAATTAACTGAACTCTGGGACATTATCCTTCTTTCCTCAATGAATTTAGTGCATAATGGCTCACGGTTGTCCCTTTTAAACCCATTCATCATAGAAAAGGATTTCAATACATAAATTGATACCACTCCAAAATTCTAACCTCTCAGTTCCTCAACTTACTCATTTTATAGTACGTACTCCTCTACTGTACCTTAACCACAGAGAAAGATGGTTATACCAAATCTTGTTATTAACAGAAAATTGCTGTCCCCACAAATATACCCCCTTTATGTTTGTGGACCCAAACTTTTTTCTTTTATAATCACAATCTATTATTATTCTATATCATACTCTTCCTTGTAACCCCAAACATTGTCATTCATCCATACCAGATACTTTAGTTCCTTATTCCCTTCAGTTCTTTCGCAGGTTACTAATCTTACCTTAGCTATACTCTCATCCTTTCCTCATCTTAAACTCTTTGGTGAACCAATTAAACTCTATTGGGTCTTGTTCCCTGAGTATCTTGCCCTTTTTCTTATTGTCTTTCTTCCTAGTTATGAGAACTTCCTCCTTTTGGAGGATTCTTTTAATTAAAAAGTAAGTTTTGTTATCCATTTTTGCATATTTTAAATTTTATTTTGCTAGATGATAGTGAATATTTCACTGAATTGTGATTAGAAATAAAAATGACTTTTAAATAATTAATGGAATCATCCAGACATAAAAATCAAAGGTTTCTTATCTCTATCTCTAACACCTTAATATTTCCAAGAAAGGAAGCATGGATTTTAAATTTTCAAATTCATAAATCCTGATGAATTTATTTTCTCCTTAAAAGTTGTCTGAATCTTTGAATAACATTGCACAAATTTTAAAATGCCTTGGCTCCTGAAAGTTCCTTGGTGGAAGAATGACAAGTATCATTGTACCTTTACGTAGCCGGCATCTGCACAATTTAATTACCTCTGTCAAAGAGTTTTCTGAGCCTTTTTAATCACTAGCCTTATTCCTAGATGCCTAATGACCTTTCTCTTTCCTCAAATGTCTTCTCTAAGCCATCAATATTACTTTCATTGTAAACAAAAGCCGATGAAATAGGCCTAAGCTCATTGAGTCTTATTAGCTCACTAGAGCTCATCTCTGAGTTCTATGAACCATTTGATCTGAGAGCTCATGGTCTGTAATGTGCACAGAACCCTTTTAGAACAATTACTGCCATATACTGAGTTCTTTCCATCTATTACGGCTAAATGTTTTGCTGGGAACTTGTCAAGTGCATAAAATCTTTATAATCCCACAGAGAATGTTAGTTCCATCATCTCTTGGAATTTGGGTTATCAGAAAAACAAACAAAATACACTCAGCCCTGAAAATGTGCAGGTCCAATTGCCTAAAATGTCAATATCATGGTCTTTGAATGCAGAGCTCTCGCTCACTCACATTCAGTTAATGGAGATTATCATTTGCAGGCTGCATTGGCCCCTGCCAAACCCCCAACAAAATGGCATGGAATCAATTCAAAGCAAATAATATTTTCTATAACATCAACTGTGCTACTTGATTTTTTTCTTTTTTTCCTTTATTTTTCCCCTGATGAAAGTTAGAGTCAGCAATAAAAGGAAAAGAATAAAAGAATAAAAAATAAATAAAAAAATAAAAGCAATAAAAGGAAAAGAATAAAAGAATAAAAAAATAAAAGTGGGGATCCAGTACAGTCACAAAAGATGCCCTTCATCTTCTGTTACTGAAGACTGCCTCTTCATTCACCTAAATTAATATTGGGACAGATATATTAACTCTTTTAGACCACAAATTTATTGAGACCTTTAACCAGTTAATAAATGCTTATTAAGCAACTATTATGTGCCACACATTGTACTAGATGCTGGAGATAGGGAATAAAAAACAGTCAAAAGAGAGTTCCTGATATATAGGCACTCATAAACTAAAAGGAATTTATATAAAGGAAGCTATTTACAGAAGAAAAGGATACAAGGTAAGCACTAGAATTAAAAGGAATTGGGGAAAGTTTATATATATGATAGGATTTGATTTGTGATTTAAAGGAACTTATGTAGGTCAATAATTGGAGCAAAGGAGGAAAACCATTCTAGATATGGGGGACAACCAGGAAGATTCATGTTGGGAGTTAACAGGAGTTCTGATACAGGTTAAAATGGAGGTCAACCTTGCTGGTGGATTGTCTCGTACATTTAGCTGCCCTAAAATAAGACAAGCTAATAAAAGCCAGAGATTTGAAGAATCTCACAATGAAAAAAGCCAAAAGTATGTTGGATTTGAAGCTTAAGACTTAAATTCAAATCCTGGCTCTGCTATAAATGTTCTGTGTAACCTTGGATAATTCTGTTGAGCTCCCTGGTCCTTAGTTCCCTCAATTTTAAAATGATGGTGTTGGACTAGTGGTCCTGTAAATTATCTCTTAGCTTGTGATCAATATTCTCATGACTCAGTTCAATTTATACCTGCCTAATATTCTCTTCTATGACACATACAACAAGTAGTTTTCCTGCCTTTGTTTAGAGACCTCCATGAAGAGGATGTGTCCTTGGGAAGTAGCCCAATTCCATTTCCAGAGAATTATAACAATTAAGAATTTCTTGTCATTGTTCTGTTGTGTTTTTTTATGACACCATGTTAAATCAGTCTATGAAACTTTTATCCATTACTCCTAATTTTGCTTGTTATAAATAAGCAATAGAGATATACCCTTAGATAATATAAGAAAATGCTTTGTAAACCTTGTTATAAAATCACAGAATTAGATAACAGTAAGGAACCTTAGTGGCCATATTTTCCAACTCATCCACAAAAAGCATCCTTCCTAGAACATTTTTCAAAAAATCTGGGATTTCTTTAATGTGAGCACTAAGACTCTGGGGATAACCAGTTTACCTTGAGACCTTTGCTTACTATCCTGAGCACACTTGTACCTCTTCAAGGATTTAACTTTACCTCATCTTCAAATTCACTGTGATGTTCAGAAGGAACAGAAGGGAGGAGAGAGGGGAGAGGAAAAGAAAGAAAGAGAGGGAGGGGGAGAGAGAGGGAGAGGGGGGAGAAAGAAGAGAGACAGAGGGCAAAGAGGGGAGAAGAGAGAGAGAGAGTTTCCTCTGAGCCAGGTAGAAATACTAAGGCCCCAGTCAGGGGAAAGGAGTCTCAAGATGATGGGCCTTTCCTAGAGGCTTCACACCTCCAGAAAGGGCAAGGAAGGAAGTCAGCCTTTATACTCACCATGTTGTCAGTTCAATCAGCAGATTCTTTTATCAGCCTCAACTCCAGCAGGTTCCTCTCCAAGAGTGTCTCTTTCAAACTCCAAATGTCCCTCTTCACTCCAAGTCTCTTTTCACTCCAGGTGTGTCTCTCTTCACTCCAAGTGACCCTTCACTTCAAGTGTCTCTTCAGTCCATGTGTCTCTTCACTCCAAGTGTCTTCACTCCAAATGACTCCCTCCAAGTCTCTGTTCAATTGTCTGTCCTCTGTGACTCTGTTTTTCTACTTTTCAAGACCTTTTCCTCTTGTGTCACTTCCCCTAAATTTTTACATCTATGAATCATAGTCAATGCTCCACTCCAGGGCTACCCTTTCACAGGTGGGTCACAGACCTCCCACTCAATGTATGAAATGGATGTTCACAACTTTTTGTGGTTAAAATCCAAAATGGGTAGATCTCCATACTCAACTTTAAGTACTGTGTTTACACTTTGGGGATTAAAATCTAAACATAGACAGGGGATTAAAATTTAATCTTCACAATCAAGGAAGAGCTAAGTACCTTCATTGTTACAATCAGGGGAGAGTCAAATCCAATCTTTACACACCTCAGTGAACAGCTTCCATGCTTGTTTCACCAGTTCTTGAAATAGTCACAAAAGTGTGGCTTCTCTTTCTACTAAAGCTCATTCCTAATCACTGACTTCTTTAAATCTATTCATTGCTTAAAGATGAGCTTAACTAAGTTCCAACAAAGGAGACAATGAAACACAAAGGGAAAATAACTGATTTTGGGGACAAAGTACTTCACTTCCAATACCAGCATCTATAATTTTGGCCAAGTCCTTTACCTCTCTTCTTTTCGATTTTCAGAGGGGATACACTGGATAATCTCTAAAGTGAATTGTAGATCCCTAACCATGAGATGGGAAGCAGGTAGAGAATAATGAGTATACATGAAGGCAATTAAACTGGTTCCTGTTTAAAATCCATGATTGCCCTTGAATTAAAAAATAATCCTTGCTAACATAAATTGAGCCTTACCTGACTTACTTAAGACCCGTGTATTCACTGATAATTAGGATATGTTCACTCTGGATTTGTACATAGATTTCCTTTAGTTTAATTCATTATTAAATCACAAAATCCCTAAAATCTCTGTGGCACATCTAGAACCAGCTAGTTAGGTCTTAGACCTCATGCATTAATTGGATTTTAGCTACTCATACCTGTAATTTTACCTTCCTCAAATCAGTAAATTCAATAATTCACTTTGTCTTTATTTCTTCAAATGCCCAAACTTACTAAAACAATCTCTTTGGGCCATTTCATTGTTTTAGCCCTGACTTTCTAAGCATATTCTCAGTTGTTTTCAGATGCTAGAAAATTAATGTTCAATATTTGAATATTTATTTGCTATTCATGGAAGTACTGAACTGGAAGGGCATTTCAAGGTCACCTAATCCAACCCTCTAATTTCACAAATTACATAGTTGGTTCACTTGTCCCTTATCCCCTTGGTAAATTCATCTTGCTTAATGACACCTTATCAAGGCTCATGTGATGATAGTGATGATGATGATGATGATAGAATCAGAGACAGACAGAAACAAAGACATAGAGACAGAAAGACAGAGATTCAAGGGGGAAAGCATGGATAGTAGAAGAGTAGTAAAATAAGAACTGGTATTTGGGGTCTAAAAGACTTAGATTTAAGGACCGTCCCTGACAGATAGTGGCTTTGTGATCCTAGGAAAGTCATTTAAATTCTCAGAATCAAAGACATACTCCTAACATTATAATCTAAAGAACAGATGACAATATGCATTTGGAAAGAGAGATTTTTTGCCATATAGCAATGACATGAATGGAAAAATTGTGAGAAAGATAATAAGAACACCAAAAATCATCATTAGTCATTCACTGTATGCTCAGTCAACAAACATTTTTAAAGCATTTGCTTTTGCCAGGCACTGGACAAAGCACTGATGATGGAAAAATAAATAAAAGTATTGTCCCTCCCCTCCAGGAGCTAACATTATTTTTTTAGAAAATTTTTCCATTGTTACATGATTCATGATCCCCACCCCTAAACCCCAGTCTTTCTTCATCACTCCTGAATCCCACAAGTAGTTCCACTGGCTTTTACAAGTATCATTACTCAAAACCTATTTCTCTATTATTCATATGTGTAATAGAGTCATCCTTTAACAACAAAATCCCAATTATAACTTCATTTCACTACATGATCAGTCACATATTCTTCTAATCCATTTCTGTATCCACAGTTCTTTCTCTGGATGTGGAGAGCATCTTTATCCTATGTTCCTTGGGATTGTCCTGGATCGTTGCATTGCTGCTAGTAGAAAAGTCTATTACATTCAATTGTGCCATAATGTATTCATTTCTGTCTACAAAGTTCTCCTGGTTCTGCTCCTTTCTCTCTGCATCAGTTCCTGGAGGTCATTTCAGTTCACATGGGAAGTCTTCTAGTTCTTTATTCCTTTCAGCACAACAGTATTCCATTACCAACATATACCACAATCTGTTCATCCATTCCCCAATCAAAGGGCATTCCCTCATTTTCCAATTTTTGGCCACCACAAAGAGTGTGGTTATTTATATTTTTGTGCAAGTCCTTTTCCCTATGATCTCTTTGGGGTACAAATCCAGCAGTGCTATGGCTGGATCAAAGGGCAGACAGTCTTTTAAAACCATTTGCGCATAGTTCCAAATTGTCCTCCAGAATGGTTAGACCAATTCACAACTCCACGGCAGTGTATTCATGTCCCAATTTTGCCACATCCCCTCCAGCATTTATCATTTTGCTCTGCTGCCATATTGACCAATCTACTAGGTGTAAGGTGGTAGGAGCTAATATTCTAATGAAGGTAAAACATACATAACTGTACAGTGCTGAAAACTTATATAAAGAGTAGAGAGGAAAGGAGATTATGAAAGGGTATCAAATATGCTATATGAAGAGTAGAAGGGGGGGCAGCTGGGTAGCTCAGTGGATTGAGAACCAGTCCTAGAGACGGGAGGTCCTAGGTTCAAATCTGGCTTCAGCCACTTCCCAGCTGTGTGACCCTGGGCAAGTCACTTGACCCCCATTGCCTAGCCCTTACCACTCTTCTGCCTTGGAGCCAATACACAGTATTGACTCCAAGACGGAAGGTAAGGGTTTAAAAAAAAATAAAAATAAAAAAAAAAGAGTAGAAGGAATACTATTGGAGGTTTTCCATGTCTTTTCACAGTCATTTTGCCTGGGCCCCTAATCCACAGTTATCTACCCTATAACAATGGAACATTTCCTAATCTGATCACAAGTTTTCCTCTACTATGAACATTCTTATCCTGTGGTCCATAAGTTTGTTTGTTTTTTTCTAATATTTTCAGAACTATATTCAGTTGTAAATATTTCCCTTTTAATTACATATATTCTGTTGTATTCATTTTAAAGCAATTTTCTGAGTTTTGCATGAATTTCAGCCAACTGTCCAAAGGATCCATGACACAAAAAATGGCAATACCCTCTTGTTCTTTTTTTATTATTATTGATTAATCAAGAAAATTTTTCCATGGTTACATGATTCATATTCTGTCCATCCCCTCCACTCAACTCCCTCCCATAGCCAACATGCAACTCCATCGGGTTTTACATGTGTCATTGATAAAGACCTATTTCCATACTATTGGTATTTGTACTAGGGTGATCACTTAGAATCTACATACCCAATCATATCCCCATTGAACCATGTGATCAAGCAATTGTTTTTCTTCTATGTTTCTGCTCCCTCAGTTCTTTCTCTGGATGTGCATAGCTTCGAATTGTCAGGGATCATTGCATTGTTGCTAGTAGAAAAGTTCATTACATTTGAATTGTGCCACAGTGTATCTGTCTCTCAGTATAAGGTTCTCTTGGTTCCTTTCACCCCCCTGTTCTGTAGAAACCCATCATCTCAGATTTGGAAGAGTCTTCAGTGGTCATCTAGTCCAGTCCACATTTAATCATCTCTATCATCTCCAATATGTTTATAGGCTTTCCCAAGGTTAAAGCAGAGATGTCACCTCATGGCTGAGCTAGGTGCTTAAAAGCTATTACAGACAGAGATTGCCAAAGATGATTTGATAAAGGGGAAATATGAGCTACATGAAACAAAAAATAAAACAGGACTTGGTGGTGGGCAGTGAGGATTGAGTAAAGATCAATCTCAAGCAGAAAAGACATGAGGAGAAAGAAGATTGAGAAAGTACTATGGCAGCAGTTCCTCATTGATGAGCATAGTTTGAATGGTAGACCTGTCTTATCCAATCCATTTACTTTACAAAGGAGAAAGCAAGGTCAGAATGATAAAGGAAATTGGTCAAGTTTGTACATTTAATTATGGGAAAAGCCAAAACCAATATGAATGTCTCCCATCCCAGACCAGTGTTCTTTTCAGATCAGAGGGTGAATACAGTTAAAAAATAATTACAGAGAGGAAATTTATCTTAAGAGATGGTTCCCCCTTCCTTAGAAGTACACCATTGGATCTGCAGGGATCTAAAAAATACTATCCACAAGCAGAGGATAAACTGTGGGAGTAAAAACACTGATGAAAATCAACTGCTTGACTACAGGGTTGGAGGGGATATAACTGAGGAGAGACTCTAAATGAACACTCTAATGCAAATTCCAAAAACAGGGAAATGGGTTCGAGTCAAGAACACATGTGATAACCAGTGGAATCGTGCGTCGGCTATGGGAGAGGGAAAGGTGGTGGGAGGGGGAAAGGGGAGGAAAAGAAAATGATCTTTGTTTCCAGTCAATAATGTTTGGAAATAACCAAATAAAATAATGTTTAAAATTAAAAAAAAAAAGAAGTACACCATTGGAGGGGGAGTGTCCATTTTTGTGGTGTCATGGGGACTTCATCCATAATAATAAATAATCATTGGAGTCTTTCTAGCTCTCAAGTTGTATAAATGACATTGGAGGGGAGGAGAAATCAAAAGAGAATATAAAAAATGTGTTCTAAAGCATGACATAGGTGAGAGTTATTAGTATTAATCGTGTCTATGCATAATAAATTCACAATAATTAGTTAATTGGCTAATTGAGGCAGGAAAGAAGTGGGTTCCAATTATGTATGCCTTTGATGTATTATTTCTCTGACTCTGCCTCAATCAATTAATCTCCTTGAATCTCAACTTCTCATATGTAATAGCTGTACTATCTACATTCATAGGATTTTACAAGGTAAGCATTTTGAAAACTTACAGTGGGACAGATAAGGGTCATTAAGAGTTATCACTGACTTCATGTGAACCCTAGAAAAACAAAAGGGGAAAAAGCAAAGAATAAGGTGGTTATCAAAAAGCACAACATTTATCTATGATAGAGTTCTTAGAGGGACTAATATCTCTATAACTAGAAGATCTCTTCACTCCTTGTCCTCATGGTGCGGTGTGAGCTTTGCAGGTGTGTTAACTTCAGTTGAGTACAGGGTGTTCCTTGCACTGGGCCAGGAGATTTTAGAGACAAAAATAAAATCAATGCTGATGGGCAACATCTGGTCTTCAGAAAAACACTTTTCTATAAAGATATGTCGAAAATGAGTCAGGACCAAATAAGTCAGGGGTCTCTAAGCCCAGGATGATTCCTTCCAGAGGAAACTGTTATGGGTTAGATGGTTTCCAATTGTGTACCACTGCTGTTTTTCATGTGGCTATGCAGAGCTCCCGGAGATGGATTCTCGGCTCAGAACATTTTGATGCCTCCAGGCTTACTGGTTATATACATCATGGAAACATTTCTTTCAAAATACAGATGAAGGGAAAGAACCCATTGCTCCTGATTTTTAGATTATCATATGCAGGATCAAGGAGATAAAATATATGAAACTTAGGTTACGGCAATCCATTGTATAGAATTTCTCCAAACATCTGAATGTTAAAAACTTCTGAAGTAAATGTGAAACTGGAAAGGAAGGTAGCCAAGAAGAAATGCCACATAACATCTCACTGGCATAATTCAATTAAATTGCTTTCCATTCCCCAAGTATTTGTTAAGCCTGCAAAGAGTCAGGCCCCTTGGTAGGAGCTAAGAATGCAAGAACAAACATGAGTCTGTTTGCCCTCAAGGGACTTACATCTAACTGAAACATCCTTACTGAACAATGACATATGCATCAGTAAGTCGATACACATTTTATGTATAAATACATGATTTTTGAGAGTAAAGTTTTTTTTTTTTTTACAAACTGTGGTGAGAGGGGAACTGAGACCTCATGAGGAGCATGGCAAATGGACAGAGCCTCAAAGGAAGCAAAGGAGGGAGAGTACTTCTCAGAACTGGTGGCAGGAATGGAGGTGTGTAGAGGGACACACATGGATAAGAAATTGAATGGATTACATGGGAAATATCCAGTGAATAGGATTGATTGGAATACTGAGTTCAAGATGAGCAAGGGGGGATAATGAGAAATTATTTGGGGAAGAGAAGTTAGAAACAGATGGTGGGGAATTTGAAATACCTTTTGGTGAAGCTTATAGATTTCAGAGGGGTAGCAGGAAGTCCCTGGCGTTTCATGGGCAGGAAAGTAACATATTAAGACCTGGATTATATAATATCAATTTGGAAGCAAAATGAAGGAAAGATTAGTCTGGGACATGCTTGGAAGCAGACATCAACCAGGAGGTTTTTTTTTTTTAATATTCAAGGTAAGAATCAATCCGGCTGTGAACTAGAAAGGTAGTATGTGAGTGGAAATATGGGGACAGATGTGAGAAGTGATGAGACTGTAGAGTATAAGATGTGACAAGCCTGGGTGATGGATGAAAATTCAATTGTAGAATAATATACTTTGGAAGGTGGTAGAATTCTCCTTTGTTGAAATAGAAGAAAAATGATTCAACAGTTGATAAAAGTGCTGGATAAGGAGTTGGGAAGGCCTGGGTTTTAATCCAGCCTCAAACATATATATACATTGTTGATGCCTGTATGTCTTAGTTTCCTCATTTGTAAAATAAGGAAGTTGGATTCTGTGAAATCTAAGATCTATCCTGCTCTGAATCTATGATTTTATGTTGAAAAAACATGACTCACAACCAGGAAATTAAGGTGCCCAATAACCATGACATAGTCTGAGCTTCAGGTCTATATATCATGAATATTATTTTTCCCAACAAGAAATCTGGGATATGCTACTTATGCCAAATGTTGAATAATGTCATAAAATGAAACTATTTATTAAATGATCAAAACCTGTCTATTTACTAATGTGGGGATCTTTTCTCAATTGGTCATCAATATAGAATCACACTATCAACTTACTAAAGCAAAGCTTAAAGTGAATGCAAAAATAGAAAAGAAAGAATAAAAGTGAAGTAAAAATGGACAAATCATAAGTCCAGTCCATTAGCAGTAGATATATATTCTGAACAAATACTGCAGATCAGAGGTACACTGGTAAATATTAATAACTTTTGATCTCTGAAAAAATATTGTATACATAACATTAAATATTTATGTTTTATTTGCATAATTAATACTTTATCACTGTCTGGAAATTAACAAAATAATAATCTCATCCTTGATTTGAAGCATCTCATTTCTGAAATTTATATATTCACACTAGAAACTTAATGATCAATTCTCCAGGGTCACTTCAAGTTCGCTCCAGCATACCCCTCCTGTGGATGGCCATTGAAATAGGTACATATTTGAAAAGGAAGAAAAATGACCTGATAGGAAAAGAATAAATAATGGATTTGGAATCAGAGGACAGGGTTCAAATATTTTCTCTGTGACTCACAGCCTATAAGATTTCACCTATCTTGCTCTCAGATTTTACACTGAAATATGAAATTTAAGACTTGATGGTGACTAAGATCCCTTCTAGGTCCATGATCTGATAACTCTATGAAAAAAAAAAGAACGAGATAGTTAGATTGCTTTTGAGACATTACTGGAGCTTTTAGTGACAGAAAATTTCTCCCTGAAAAAAAAAATTATCTACTACAGTACATAGAGCATTGAAACTAGAGACATAAAAACCTAAAGCCAAATCCTACCCCAGACTACACTAGCTATATGAGTCTAGATAAGTCATTTAACCTGTCTCAATTTCATTATAAATAAAATGAGGACAATAATAGAGTCTATATTACAGGGTTGTTGTGAGGATAAAATAATAATTGTAAAGAGTTTATAAACTTTAGTAGTAGCAGAATCACTTTTTCAGTGATTCTATAGGGCTATGAATCAACAACTATCATAGTCACTAAAAATTTAACTTAGTTGTTAAAAAGTAGATATAAGTAGACTCTACTTGGTTGGTGGTTGTCCTTCATACTGAAGAGGACCAAAATAACATCACTGCGGTGATGGTTTTTGACTCAAGGACAAATTTGATTTAAACGAGACATAGTTACACAAATTTGTCAGCCTTGCCTTCTCTTCCAGAGTTATCAAAGTCCAGTGGCAAGACAAAAGTCAACTTGATTTGTGATTGTTCAGGATGCAATGGATGACCTTCCCTTCTTTGATAATTACCAGGCTCTAAGTACTCCACAGCTTCCACCACCTTCATGTCATTGTAACATTTTTTTTCTCATCCATTCCCACTGATGAGGGAATTCTTCATCTGTCTGAGGTGGACACCCCACTAATTATCCAACTAGCTATAGGCTCAAATATCTATTCCACTAAAGAACATAAATAAAAAGAAGCTAATGATATCTAAACAAAGTGATCTGTGACCAGCTAAGGAGCTGAGGTAGTCAATCGGTAAGTTCATGGAACAGCCCTTATACACTTATACATTCAAATTATGTCAAAAGAACTAGAAGATGGCCTTCATCGCATGGTGGAGAATGCTTTTAAAGATTTCTTTGAGGGAGTGGTCAAGGGGATTAAATGATGGAACAGTTGAGTGGCTTCTATCCTCATGGCCAAGATCATATAGAAACCATGATATTGCCCATGTAACATTCTCCTTTGAGGCTGTTGCCATGTGAGAATGATATTTTTTGAGGTTGACAGAGATGCACCGGATTTGTGTTTAGATCTCGTGTTCTTCAATCTCTCTGTTTAGGCTTTTTCTTTGCAATTCGTTGGCTTTCTTCATTTTTTGAAGACCCAAACAATGATGAGAAGTAAGCAGATAAACAGTAACAGTGATAAACAGATAAACAGTGAGAGACATGTTGAAATAAGTATTTGAAATAAGCCAGGGTGTTCAAAAGGAACAATCATGAGAATCCATTCTGCTAACAAAATGCTTTGGGTCCAATCTCCTTCCATGAATAGGCATTATTTCATTATAGCTGAACATCTAAAACTGAGACTGAAGCAATGAGTTCTAAAAAATGTGAAACCAAAACAACATCAACAGCACCACCAACAACAACAACTAAGCAATCTACATGATCAAGGGCATATTTTATAATGGGATAAAAATGTGGCCTAATTTTCTAAATAAAAAAGAAAAAGAAAACATTTTTAAATATGACATTTTTCAATAATTTCCCAAAGGTAGTACAGTTTCCTGGAGTCTACATAATTCATCATTTGGACAGTTCTTCCACTAAGGAATCTACATTCTCAGAAGATAGCAGGAAAAATAAGACTAGAATATATACTGTTTTAAATTCAATTTGGTCACAATCAAAGAGAGAAAATGAATACTATCTATCCTCTTTCTCTTTATTCCTTAGTTAGGCAGCCCACAGTCTATATCTAATTTTCTCACCTTAGATTTATAACTACCATTTCATTTTTAATGAACAAAATGGAATTTATTCCCACAAAATAACAAACAAAAGTTCTCTAAATTAGGTTTAAAATGGCAGGCCTAAGAGTCTATATTTTTCTTTTATTGGCAACAAATAATAATTCA